>NC_022030.1:62292703-62321493 GCF_000317375.1 Microtus ochrogaster
TTCACATGTGGGCACATGTCACAGACCTTCACATGTGGGCATGTCACAGACCTTCACATGTGGGTACATGTCACAGACCTTCTGCCAGCTGCATCAGAGGAAGCGGCTGTGGAAAACACCTTTCCTGGTATATGGAAAGATGTGGGCCTCCAGCCTGGCTACCATGGCAGACCATCTCAACATGGACAGTACCGGCATGCTGCTGGGCAGATACCGTCCAGGCAGAACAGACAGGGATGGGCACTGTGCCCTGGGAGTGCAGGGCCTCCCACTGCCAGCCTGTGACCATGGATGACTCAACCATAGCAGTGGAGACCAGGGGAAGCGACGAGGCCCAACTCTTACGTCCTCTGGCCACCAGAAAGGACGTCAGCAAAGCCGCTACCGATTGCTCTTCATTAGCAGCAGGGACACAGAAGAACTGAGTATTCTCCACTCAGCACTGACCAGCAGGCACCCACTGGACTATCTGAAAGTTGGATTTGAGATTACTGAAGCCAAGTGAACAGAATCTGTGCTGGAATATCACTCAGAGAAGCAAAAACACACACACACAGATACACACACACTAGGGCTTTGAGCTCTAATGAAGAGACAGACAGACACACATACACATACACACATGCACACACACACACACCAGGGCTTAAGCTCTAATGCAGAGACAGACAGACAGACACACCACAGCTTTGAGCTCTAATGCAAAGACAGACAGGCATACAGATAGACAGACAGACACACACACACACACACATACACATAAACATACACCACGGCTTTGAACTCTAGTGCAGGTGAAACACACCAGCCCCACCCTCCACCCTGAAGTATAATAGGGATAGGGGGGTTGTGATCCTATCCTTGTTCACACTAAAGAACTGTGATATGCCATATACCACGCAGTCTCTTCCCTGGCATTGTGAGAGGTATGTTCCCCAAAGTAGGGTAGTCCAAATTCCCAAGCTAGTCTCCAGTGAGGTAGGGGCAATCTGAACTGCAGAGACCTCCTGGTGCGATGGGTACAAGCCAAACTGAAACAAGACTTTGTGTAGGAAACCAAAACGCTGCAGAGATGGCCCACTGAGGTGGGCTAAACATTAAAGTCCCTTCACACTCTGTCCTCTCTGAGCTACCACAGCCTTCTTCCTGCTCCCCAAATATACCCCTCCCACACAGGATCTTGGCACTGTCTTCTGTAGTGGCACTTTCTTGCTCCCACTGAGGCCTGAGCAAGCAGCAGCTGCCTAGACAACACCACCTTCCAGCAAAGCCCAGAAGGACCCCAGGACACTGGACTCTGGTCACCCTGCTCACCTTATTGCCACTGGGGTGACCCTAGAGAAGATCTATGCTCTATACTGCCGTGTCAATGACCTCCCGTGCGGTACCCAGGAGCTGGCACACTTGCTCAGTAAATATCCGTGGATGGGGGAAGAGAGGGGTTAAGAGGCATTTATAACTATTTGGCAGAAGAAAGACACAGGCGCACACCCCAAAGATCCATCACATTCCGGCTGACAATGAATCTGCTACCCAGGTGTCATGCCGGCACCACTGGCTTGCTCCCCAGCAGCAGATGGGCAAAGTCCCCTGCAGGGGCCCAGCATGCTGTATGCTAACTCACTGTTAATTGCAAAGGACCAGGGCCCTACAGGGAGGGCTGCACCAATTAGGCCGCTCACAGAGGAATACATGAGTGATTGCCAGTTTATTCCAAGCCTCCCTTTAACCTCTCAGTCCGCACCTGGAGGAAGCAGTGTGATAGGTCTACTTAGTGATGTGAGCAGTATGTTTCTCCTTTCACTCTCTCCAGCCAATTCCCAGCCTTATTTAGGGAAAGCAGGAAGGAACGGGGTGTCTAGGGGAAAGAATGTCTGAGTATTTAGTTGAGCGTTTTCCCCTGGCTTGCAGCTCCTTAAGAGGAAGAGGGTGTTCTGTCCCTTTCTGAATGCACTGTCTCTACTGATTAGGAATCTGGGAGGTCTGGGGGTGGGGGGAGCGGCACATGAGCACTATGGGCACACAAGTATAGGTTACATGGTAGAACTCACTTATGAAAATAAGCTGCCAAATTAGAAGGGCCTAAAATCTCCGGGGCTGTCTGCCTCAAAGCACTCAAAATGGGGCTGGAGAGATGGCTCAGTGGTTAAGAGTACTGGCAGCTCTTACAGAGGACCCAGGTTCAATTCCCAGCACCCACGTGATGGCTCACAACCTTCTATAACTCCAGTTCCAGGGGATCTGAAGCACTCTTCTGACCTCTTCCAGCCCCTGGCATGCAAATGGTGCATAAACACACATACAGGCAAAACACTCATACACATAAAACAAAAACAAATACATATATCTTTCTTTTAAAATACTAAGTACATATATTTACAATCAACATTTACTGGTTACTCCTGCCATGGGAAACCAACTCTACCTTCCTATGAGAAGATGGGAGGCTATGATCAGATACAGAAGGTCAGAAGTTACAGAGGGGGCTGGGATGCATGTCTCACAGAGGAAACACTGGGGATTCGAGCTGTTGGGCTGTGCACATACACTGAGTAGTGACAGTTGAGAGGGTAACAGACTCGGAATCAGGTATGTACCCCAGTGTACGTACCAAGCTGGACAGGACTCGCGGCGCAGGCTGTCTGGCCATAGATACATGGTTGGGAACTATCCACCCAAATCTCAACCCTTCTTACACAGCTTCCAAGCCTCGGTAAGTGCTAAAGGGAGAAGGGAAATGGCACCGCACACATCCCTTGGCGCCTGAACACCATCCGCTCTTAAGCGCGTATTTGTCAGTCTGAATAAGCACAAAGGCAAAGAGCAATTCATAGATCATCAGAAGGGCCCGGGCATGCCAGGCACTGCCCCCGAGAGCTCATTACCAGCCGGCATGAATTATTTATGCAGGCCTGGCCTGCTGCACACACACATCACATGCTGTGAAGGGGCACCTGGGCCCGCTTTAGCTGGGCCACCAACCAGAGGCTCCACCCTGCTACCCTACCCCAAGAGAGGGTTACTCACTCAATTAACGAGACCTGCAGGGAGGAGAGGCTCTATGACCCACGTGGAGGGTCTCCCTCCCACACAAGAACAAGCCCAATGTGCACCCGCCTTGCTGTGAGAAGACACCCATAAAATAAAAGGCAATTTAGGAAACAACGTCTTGAAATTGCACTTGGGTGACAACTGGGGAAACAAGCCTCTCTGATCATCCCCGGGGACACAGCAGGCTGCAGGCCAGCATGATTTTTACATAAATATCAGCATCAGTACTGAGAGACAGCTGCCTATCAGGTAACCGGCGTTCTGTCTAGGATGCAGCATTGGCCCTGCAAAGCTGTGCCCCAAACAGGGCATCAGATACACCCTCTGCTACAGAACACACCAGACATTCTCAAACTGGGGCAGCCAGGAAGGTTTCTTTGTGTCATATGTAAACATATTTATACAAACATTCCACAAAGGTAGGAACTGAGGTCCTACATGTAACTAATGTTTCTCAAAGAAATGAAAACATTCACCCCAAATCTAGACACCAGAGGAAGCTCAGGGCCCTGTTTCTCACTCCAGCTGTGATGGAGACAGTCATTCTCCATACACCAGGATAGCACCCGGGCCTCTTGCTGAGAGAACACACAGAGGCTCTTTAATTACACCTGCACACCGCTCAGTCAGGCCCAGCAAGGAGCTGAGCATACAGGCGCCATAAATCGCAGCCAGAAGGGGGTCAGAGCCGCCTGCCTACCCCAGGTGACAGCGTGCACATACAGCTGCAAGCAGACCACTGCTGAGTGACCACTCATCATGGCAGTGCTTAGGATGGCATGACCCAGAAATACTGCCCATGCCCCCACTCTATGCTCACACTGACATCACAAGGTTCGTCATCTGTCTCCAAGGTGCTATGTCACATGGGCACCAACACAGGAGCACCAACCTGGGAGGACAGTGAGGTGCTGGGTGTGGAACACTCAAGTGACAAAGTGACAAATGGGCGAGCGGAGATTGCTCTTTTGTTTTCCTACTGTTCAGACCCGAATAATCATACACAAACTATATTAACTGCAACACTGTTTGGCCTATTAGCATAGACTTTTTATTAACAAACTCTTATATCTTAAATTAACCCATTTTTATTATTTTGTGTATTGCCACAAGGCAATCTGTTTTGGCACCTGTCTCCTTTAGCGGCTACATGGTGCGTATCTCTGATTCTGCCTTTTTTTTTCTTCTCTATTTGCTTGGATCTCACCTTGTTTTTTTTGCCCTGTCATAGGCCCAAAGCAGCTTCTTTAGTCATTAACCAATAAAAGCAACACATATATAGAAGGACTTCTCACACCATTTCCTCTTTTCTGTCCAAATAAAAAAGAAGGCTTTAACATAGTAAAATTATATATACAAAAGTTATCAAGCAAGAATTATAGTTATAACATTTAGTTCATTTACATTTGACAAATTAAGGAAAATATCTATCCTATATTCGTGAGTCTAAAGTTTTATAACTATTTTTTATTATAACCAAGGAAAATTGCAACTGTCTTCAACTCCTAAAGACACAAGAAGGATATAATATTACCTAAACAGGAAATGCATTGTAAGCAACTTCCAAAACTCTAGAGTTGACAGAGACATCTTGCTGCCTAGACAGTCACCCAAATTTCTTCTGTAATATTGGGGCATCCATCTTTAGCCTAATGACCCATTATATCCAGTAGACTTTTCCATAATGCAGGAAGTATGAAAGGCTGTTTTGCCTATTTTGGCAGTTTGTCAGTCACTTTCTTCTATATCCTGCAAAATATCTGGTAGTTTCTTCTGTGAAGCAGGAACTGTGAAGGACTATCCCATCTATCTTTTGGAATGTTCAGCAGTCACTTTTTGGTGGGTCCTGCATGTCCAATTCATACAACATACCATCAAGCAGTCCAGGCAAAAGTGGTTTCTTGCTCAAATGGCTAACCAACTCCATAAGGAACCTCTTCAATGCCCTTTTCCTTTTGAAGTAGATTGGTGCTGCCAGGAGCAAATGTGTCTCATTGTCATAAAGAAGTCCTAAGTTCTTAAAACATATTAAATGCCATATTCTATTAATCTTTGAAAGGTTTAAAGAATATCTATCCATCTGAAATATATCTCTGTACATCTAAAACACCTAATATGACTACAAGCTTAACTATTATAGATGACTATTAACCTATATTTCTTAATTATACATTACATTTTTAAATGAGCTGCACAAACACAATACCTTAATCAAGAACAGAAATATACATATAATAAAATTGACCTTAAATCTGTATCAATAGGCTAAGATCCATACCAATGCAAAGTATTCATCTCTATATCAAATGGGGCTGAAGCCAAAGGACAGAGTCCACATTCAGGAGCTGTGGCAGATCAGGGTTCCAAGCCTCGAGGAAGCCCATGTTTACGGGGTGGCTACAAGGACCAGGAGGGAAGATGAGTCTCATGGGAGACCAGAATGAGAACATGAAAAAGATGGGCTCCCCAGAAGTGGCACCCACAGGGGACATCTGCAGCCATCCATGCTGTGTGCACCTCTTCTCTGTCTATACTCAGAGCCAAGGCAGAGAGTCTAAGGGAGCTCAGCTCACTCCATTCAAAACGTCAAGCCACTCAGAATAAATGAGGGAAGGCTACAAGCTCTGGCTGGAGTGATCTATCTAAAACGTGTTAAAACCACAAACAATATTATGAGGGGGCTTTTCAGGAGGCAGTTGGGGGGTTAAACAAAGCCCCTCACAACAGGATTAGTGTCTATGACATACTCAAAGCACTGAGTGCATGGTCTCCAGGTCACTGTTGGCTGTGTGTCTCTCCCCCTCGTTTTTTGCCTTCCTCCCAGACGCAGACACAGTAAGAAGACATCTAGAAATCTGGAGGAAGTTCTCACCAGATCCCTCCCAGCTGCCTTCCCTGAACTCCAGGAAGACAGACTTCCTTGGTGAGGCCTCTGGACTCTGAATCTTTCACTACAGCTGCTCAGTCTGCTTACAGCAGTGTTCAGTTACTCCTGGGGAGGGAGCTGCTCCTCACTCCAAGATGGTCAGGTGAACAGTCATCACCCATCCCCCAGCAGGTGACTCAACTTCTTGTAACTCACAAGCCAGCTTCTACTTTCCTGAGTCAACACAAGCCAGGAGCAACAGCTTCGATCCCTCTACACAGGTTCCCACCCCTCTCTCAACTCCATGGATGCTGTGGAGTCCCAAGAATGCACTCGCCAGACTGGGCCTGCGGTTCTGACCACACATGATCCATTCCGGCTGCTCTCCCCACCTGGCTCAGTCTCCTGCTTGCCGGGGAAACACCCTCAACTCTTTCAGGATGCAACTGCTCGGGAGACTGCAAGGCAAACTCGCAACCTCTAAGCAATTTCCCCCTGACCAGGATGAAGACAGTATGAGACGGGTCACTCCACCAGACGTGGACTGAGGGACATGTCCTTGGCCCTTGTGGTGGCACACTTGCTCCCCACTGCACTGTCTGAGAAGACTGGGGTAGTACAGTGTTGCTTAGAGGAAGTACATCATTAAGGACAGGCCTTTGAGCAGTAAAGCCCCCACCACATCATTGGCCCTCCGCTTCTGCTTTCTACGAAAGACAGAATAATGGACCTCACCCCACCCCCGTGTCCCAGAACCGTAAGTCCAAATAAACTCTTCCATAAGTTGCCTTGGTCATGGTGTTTCACCAGAGCAACAGGGAAGTAACCAACACAGCGACCCCCATGTGGGGATGGGATAACATGGTCAGAACCAGAACTGGGTATTCGCTGTTTACTGTTTGGTCACCGAGGAGCAGCTGAGCCAGCCTGCCCCATGCCCATCTGCCGCTGTCACTTCATTGCCTGGCCCATCCCCAGCCAGGATCAACGTCCACTCCCATAAACCTCGGATCATTGGGCACAGTCTTCCTGGTTGTTTTTCCACCTGTTGCTGGAGCTTCCTGCTATTCTCCAGCTCCCCATCTTTTCACCCCAGGCTCGCCCTGCCATGGGACATAACATCACCATGCTCCCCTGCAACGCTTCTGGCCTCTTCACCTTCTACCTCTCCTCTTCGTGACCAAGGGCTCAGTCCCCTCACTACTGGTCACAAACTCTCCCTGCCTAGCAAGAAAGCAAAGTGCCTACAGAAATGGAGAGGCATCCTTTAAAGGGGCAGAGCACTCCCCGGCAGAGCTCATTCTCCCTCCAGACACCGCACACTGTTATTACTACGACTGCTCATGCTGCTGCTGTTACTGTCTCTGTCGCATGCACAGGGAGGCTGAGGCTAAGGGAATACAGGGACAGCAGAGAGAAGGTAATGGGTTAGGACACAAGCTTCACAGCACTGCAAATGTCGGAATTCTCCATGGCCCTCACCCAGGCCTCTAGCAGGCAGACTGTATGACCTCTCATGAGTTACGAATCACAGAAAATCGTTCTTCTCTCCCATTAAAAATATTGGGAGGTATTTTAGGAGTATTTGGGGAGTGGGAGAGAGATGACTCAGTTGGCAAAATGCTCACCACTTGCCCTGGATGGTTTCTGTCAACTCGACACAAACCTGGATATATCTGAAAAGAGGAAATCACAATTGAGCTTCCATGAGACTGGCCTGTAGGCAAGCCTGGGGTGAGGGGCACCTTCTTAACTGATGATTGATGTGGGAAGGCCCAGCTTACTGTGGGAATGCCAAAACTGGCTTTTCTATAAGAAAGCAAGCTGAGAACTCCGTAAGGAGCAAGACAGCATTCCTCTATGGCCTCTGCGTTGTTTCCTGTCTAAAGTTCTTGTCCTGACTTCCTCGGATGATGGGCAAACCTAAGATAAAATAAACCCTTTCCTTCCCAAGTTGTTTTTGGTTATGGTGTTTTACCACAGCAATAAAAACCCTAACTAAGACGCTTCAGTGGCATGAAGATTTGGCAGAAGGATTAGGAGGTAGAAACAGAAAGTTTCCTAGAGCTTCCTGACCAATCACTCTAGCAACTGGTGAGCTCCACACTCAGCCAGAGAGAGACCCTGACTCAAAAAGGAAAGCATTTGTGGAGGACCCCAGTGTTGACTTTGGGCCATTACACCCATACAGACACACACATGCACACATATGGTAGCTTGAATGAGAAATGCCCCATAGTCTCAGACGTCTGAACACTTGGCCCCCCTTGGGGGCACTGTTTGGGGAGGTTTAGGAGGTTCAGCCTAGATGCTGTAAGTGCATCACTGGATACAGGCTTAGAGAACATAGAACCTTCCCCTCTTGTTCTACATGAGCTCCCACTGCCATGCCTGAGGACTGTCATCATACCTCCACTCTGTCATCATGGAACTCTTATGTCTCTAGAACCTTAAGCCAAACAAACTCTTTCTTCTAGAAGTTGCCTTGGCTGTGGTTTTCTATCACAGCAACCGAAAAAAAAAACATATAAGACACATGTATCACAGATCCAGAGAATAATCTTTGGGGCAGAAACCAAGGAAAAACAGGACATGGAGGGGTTGAGGGCCTCCTGTCCAGCCCTGGCTGTACCATTTTACAGGTCTAGGACATTAGATAAATCTCTAAGCATCACCACCTCCCAGTATCCTCTTCACTCTCCAGAAGGCAGGGTTAGCCAAACACAGAGAGGCAAGCAAGAGCCTTGGTCCAACACCGAGCAGGGAAGATCACTGTCTCCATCTCTACCACGGACTCACAGTCTAGCCAGCAGCACTTCCCAATCCCAGACCTAGGACAGCTCTACCTATTGAGAGCTCCGCCCACAGAATCTCCACCAAGTCCTCGTTGGTCATAGTAATTTAGAAATTGGCAGGTCTCCACACCTAGCACCAGATTACAACGGTGCCAGCAGGGGGTGGGGGTGCAGGAGGCATGACACAGTGGAACTTTACAGATTCTAGCCATGAATCCAGCTGGTTTCACAGACTTTAGCACTGTCTGTCAACCCTCTTTCCCTGGGAGAATAAAAAGGGACTAGATGGGTACCAGGGAGGAGTCCAAAAGAAAAATTGAACAAGACTAAGAACTCCACAGTCCACCAAACAGGATGTGGATTCCTTCACTCGAACAGGGCACCTTGCAAGCCACAGGGATCTGCACTGGATGGGTATCTGTGAAGCTGGGCAGGGATGTAACCATGCCTACATCTTCTCGTTGTGATGCACAAACTGAAAAGAGCTAGGTGGTTTGTGTCCTAGCTCATGTTCAGAGTGGGGATGTCTGTCTGTAACAAACACAACAGGTACTATTCTCTCCCTCTGAAAGTCTGAAATACTAATAAAAACCCCTTGGGAACACAGGGCCTGGGAGCCCTCACTCTCACCTCTACAACCATCCTTAAAAGCAGCTCTTGGGGTGCCCTTGAGCTCCCACACACAAGGAGAATCCACACTGCTGATCCGAGCTGTCCTACCCAGAATGGCAGCTGACACAGGCCTCAAAAGGATCAGGGTTCAGACCCCTCTGGTTACACATGAAGCAAAAGCTAAGAACTTTCCATCCTGACAGTGAGCAGTCAGACCCAGGCATCAGCCCCACATCCCAGCAGTCCTGACCTACTCTGGATGCCACGTGATCACTCACTGTGGTAGGCACACTCACAGGGACAAACAGGACTCCTGAACAGTAGCTGTGCTTCCTAGTCAGATAGCACACACTGAACCCATGCCTACACCTGTCCTTTGGCCCCAGCATAATACAGAGAGAGGGAGCTCTGTCCCTGCACAGGGGGACTACGGGCCAGCACTCTGAAGAAGCAGTTTAGTAGAGGAGAGGGAGGTACTGTGATGGTGAAGGCCTGGGTTCCCAGGACCCACAACCCTCTGCGGGAATGTTCTTTGAGGTTTTATTGGGGTTTTAGACTTCTTTAATGGGGAGATAACATCTGCATGCTGTTTCTCCCAAATGCACTCTGCTGTGCACAGAATCAGGAAACCTCTCTCCCCTGTGCCACCCCATCCTTTCATCGTGGGAACAAGAGCACTGGGTCCAGTCCCGACTCCTGCCAGCCTTCTCTGCCAGGTGAGGCTAGCCGTGTAGCCGAGTCTATTTCAAGGTAACAAGTGTTAGTTTTTTTGCTTTGAAATCCCATGGTGCTCCTGATTACTTCTATCAAGAAGGGCTTGAGATGCCATCATAAGGTGTAGAGTTCAGTTAGATGTACAAAGTACACTGTTTAAATGTTTCCTTCTAGACTCAAGAACCAGACCTCCAATACAGAGCGGTTCCTGTTCTCAACCTTCCTAATGCTGCGACCCTTTAACACAGTTCCTTATGCTGTGGTGACCCCAACCATAAAATTATTTCTGTTGCTACTTTATAACTGTAATTTTGTGACTGTTATGAATGATAACATATCTGGGTTTTGTGGTAGTCTTAGGCCACCCCTGTGAAAGGGTCATTTGACAACCCCATGGGGCCCCGACCCACAGGTTGAGAAATGCTATTCTAGTGGCTGTGGTCTCAGGGCTTCTGCCTATCCTATGCAATTAGGTGCCAGTTCAGCAGTTGCCAGCATATCTGGATAGCTACAGCCAGAGTTCTGAACTGATGGGTGCCAAGTGTTGGCAATGGGCAAATGGCCAATGGGTGACTAGTGAGCAACTATCTGAGGCTCCACGAGCCTCTGCAGACAGCACTGCTTACAAGTCTAGGAAGCCCTTCCCAGCAAGAGGAACACACCACAGTCCCACCGAGCACTGTGTCCACTGCTAAATAACTGTGAGTGCCCAGACCAGAAGCTGTGGGTCAGGGCTGCAGACTCTCTCCTCCTATGCCCCAGAGCCACTGGCTGCTGGGCAAACCCGATGAGGCTTTCCACAAAGAACCTGCACAGACTTTCCTGCTTCTCCTGAAAAGTATAACCAAATCCAAAACCATAGTGCACGCGAAAGAAAGAGACAGACAGATAGACAGACATGTGCACATGGTGTGCATTTGTGTTTCTGGATGCTGCTTTCTTGTTCTCCTTTAAGGGACAGGATCTGAGGTGCTGGCAACAAGGCCAGAGGAGAAGGGGCGACATGATGCAGGTGACCCAATGCCAGATGAGGCCATGTTGAGCCGTATGGCAGTGTACCTTGGGAAGGGCACTGTGGGACTCAGCTCTGCCAGGAAGCAACTGTGCACACTGGGACAACTACAGACCCCTGAGCAGGGCTGTGCTCATCTGGGCAGCGGGATAAGAATACTCCTGAGGACAGCTGACACAGGGTGTGTGGTCCATCAGTGCCAGCCCTACCTAAGCATTAAACATCACCTCCAGGGGGCTGGAGAGCTGCCTTGGTGGCCAAGAGCACTTGCTGTCCTTACAGAGGACCCAGATTCAGCTCCCAGCACCCACTTCAGGTGGCTCACTACCTCCTGTAACTCCAGCTCCAGGGGATCCGATGTTGTTTTCTGACCTCACCTTGGTAGGCACCTATACACGCGTGGTGCACACACTCAGGTATATACACATACATATAAAATAACCATCCACAAGAAGTAAGAATACAAAAAAAAAAATGGCACCAAGAGAGAAGTAACCGTCATCTTCTTTTCCTACACCCACCAGGGAAGGAAGGATAAATTTTGGTTAAAATGCTTTTCTGAATCTATTCTTAATGCCACCTTCTGGAAACTGCCTCCATTCCAAGTGCGATGGTTATATTTATCTTACAGGGGGGAAAAAAATAAAGAAACAAACAAATAGCCCAGCTAGAGAGCGTCTGACAAGATTCAGCTGCTCTGGACATTTTTCCGTCTACATTCTTAGATTAGGGACCTATTAATAGAAAGCTTTCCCAAAACAACAGTGAGCTAGCATGGGGATGAGCCCTTCAAGGAGGCCCTCACACCACGGACACCGGAAGGGACACCCCGCGTACCACCCCAGTGGGTGCTCACACACACAGGTGCAGTGTGCCAGGCAGTGCATGCCTTGCTTGGAGGCGAGGATGACACAGCCCCAGCTGAGTGCTCAGACTGGAGACCCCAGAGCCAGAACAGAGCAAGCAAGTCTTCACAGGCAGAAGAAACAACCATGCAGAGAGATGCTCGGTGTCTCTGAGTGGACAAGACAGGCAGGGCAGCGCGGAGCTCTGGCTAGGAAGGAGGAGGAGAAAAACACATGACACACCATTGTGTCCTGGGGAGAGAGGACCTGAACGTGCCCAACGTGAAGACGTGATACAGGTTTAAGATAGTGAAAATGCTGCCTTCTTCACTATTGTCATCACACGTCACATACACAGCACAATGAACACCGTAAATATGTTCAACTGTCATGTGTCAACTTGGGAGCTGGAGAGTTGGCTTGGTGGGTACGGGAGCTGCCTAAACAAGCACGAGGAGCTGCCCTAGATTGCTTTGTATCGTTGAGATAAACACCATGACTAAGAGCAACTTGCAGAGGAAAGGGTTTGATTTCATCTCACTCAGCTAAAAGTTCACCAAGACGGAAGTCAGGGCAGGAATTCAAGCAGGAACCTGGAGGCAGAGGCTGAAGCAGGAACCGTAGAGCAGTGAGTGCTGCTTACTGGCTTGCTCCCGTTTGCTAATCTACCTTCCTTACAGACAGGATCGCCACCCCCAGGGATGGCATACAGATCACACGCACAAATGCACGCACACACATGCACAAATGCACGCGCACGCTCACATATTTTATCTTTTCAATGACAGTGAGGCCAAGGAGTATTACCAACCTAGGGACATCAGATCCCATGGGCTTTTCTGCCCCTACCCACCTTCAAAAGCCTCTGAGTAAACTGCTTTGATCACAGAGAATATAAAATGAAGTAACTGCCAGTTTCACACTTGGTGTCTCTGGGGAACATCTGAGAGATAGACATTCCTCAGAGGGCACAGGTTTTGGAAATACAGTGTGACTTTTGGCATGCTCCCAAGCATTTGAATTGTATCGTCATTTATCCTACAACAACACGAACTAAACGCTGCCAAGCTGGTTCCAACTGCCATGTCTATACATCAGTGCCTCAGGGGATCCTACAGACGGGCAGTGGTGGTCAGGCAAAAACCAATCCTCAGAAGTATCAGCTGCCAGGCTGCAGAGAGATCTGAGAAATAGCACACAAGAGTCTGTGTTCTATCCCCAGGACCCACATTTTTAAAAAGCCAGGATGGGTTGGTGAGACAGTTTAGCATATAAAGAAGATTTGCAAATAAGCCCGACAACCTGAGTTCACCACAGGACCCACATGATGGAAGCAAAGAACCAACTCCTTCTGAGTCCTCTGACCGGCACACCTGTGCTCTGGCAAGGGCATGGCCACACATAAAAAAAGTAGAATGTAATTTAAAAGAAAAAAATGAAGCCAGGCATAGAAAGGAGATGAGTGGGTACTCAGGGTGGGGTGTTCTGTGGGAGGAGCAGTCAGGGGAGGCATCTAGCTGGAGTTGGGGGAAAGAGAGCTTGGCAGGGGTGGAGGTTGGAGGAGGAGGCAAGACACTGAGTAAGAGATTGGCAAACTTCTGTCAAGGACCAGAGAATAAACAGTTTAGGCTTCACAAGCCAAGAGACACAACACAAGGAATTAGTATGTCTCTGTCTCAGCTATGTAACCACCAATTCCTTGTGAACGCAGCCAGACAGCACATGAGACCCCAAGCAGGATGTGGCTCCATCAAATAGCACACAGGGGCTGAGATCTAGCATGAGGTGGGGTGGGGCACTGAGATGTAGATCTCTTCTAACTTCCCTGCACCATGAAGCTGTCCTGAGAACCTTCCCACCATGCAATCCACAGACACAGCCCTGAACTGGATGGCCACACACACACACACACACACACACACACACACACACACAGGTCAGGGTGGTCTGAGCCGTAGGATCAAGGCTGCAGACCCTGCTCTTCCGCCATGTAGGCTAAAATAGGGACTGGGTCTTCACCGTGTGCCAAGAGAAGTCACCACAGGAAGTGGCCCCAGAGTAAGGTCACAGAACCTGGCTTTCATGAATAAGTCTAGGAAAACTGGCCGGAGTTTTAGACCACAGAGGAAGACAGCAGGGAGCCACAGAAGAAGCCAGCGAGGCATTAGAGGTAGGCCGGGCACTGCCATGGGTTGAATCATGCTGATCCATTTCTCTGGTGTGGCAGCTGGGGACCTGTTCTTCAGACTGTATTTACAATTCTAGTAGCCAGAGGGCCCCAGTGCAACTTCTTATAGGAGAAGTGGGAGGGGGAGAATTAGATCTTAATCCCACACCCTCAGGTCAGTGCTGAGCAGAAAGGCCAAGTGAGGACTAGGGAGGTGTGGTCTGAGAGCCAGGAGAGACCTCAACAGAAATGGCACCTTGACCTTGGCCACTGGCTTCTAGGACCCTGGGGGAAAGGACTGCTTTTTTGGAAGCACCCTCTCAGGGCCTGCTGTGTGGCTATCTGACAGACTGTGAGCTCTAGGGAACCCATCTCATCCCCTGCAGGGACCTATCTCTGGAGGCATGGAGAAAGGATCCATAAAGAACTCTGGGGATAGAGCAACGGAGAAGTTAGCTGGAGGAAGAAAAAAAAAGTGTCCAGGTGAGCTAGGGAAGGGAGACAGGAGGAACAGAGGATGGGGAATCAGGACATGATAACCTGAGCATGACCTGTCGCTGTGATGACCTGTCACTGTGATGACCTGTCACTGTGCAGTTTCTATGAAGATGCATGGAAACTAGGACATCAATGACGAAGCCCCTCCCACCTCCGATCTGCGTCCTGACTGGTACTACAAGGATATGTCACACCTGCACTGACGGAAAGCAAGAAAAGACCAAACACCACCTCCCCAGAGAATTTCAACCTGACTTTCTCACTCTCAAATTCCGGATAGGGCATGTGAACCTGCATTTGGGAGTCAGGAAAAAAGCCACACACGTGGATGCTGATAAGTTTGCTTCCCCCAGCTTCTTTAAGTTTGTCAGGAAAAACTACCTGTTAAACCCACTGACACGTCTTCCCCAGCGAGCCACACAGAATCGTGGGCCAAAGCCATGGGAAGAGCCATCGTTTCAGTCAGGACCAGCCCACACGCCACAGGCTGGCTGGACACTACTCGTCCTGCAGCCTTAACTCGGGCAGGAGTGAGGCACATGAGTCCTGAGGACACAAGTGCACAGGTCCAGGAAGAAGCCCACAGGAGCCTGTAGTGTCATGACCACAGACGGCCCCCAGCCTCTCCAGGGTGATGGGTAGAAGTGTCACTGTTGCGTGGGGGGGGCACTGTGTGGCATCTATTCCGGAGGCTTTTTCTGGGTTTATTTTGGGGACCATGGCCGAGACCCACACAACCCTATGGCACTTTCCCTTCCACATCTCATACCCTCCATGCCCAGCTATAACACACCTTCCTGAATTGTGCTCCAGTTCACTAGCGGGGACCACATCCTTGCCCTTCCCCTGTGGGGTATCGGGGTGAGAACATGGCCTCCCTGGACATCATCTGTTCTGTCCTCTGGTTCCCCTGGCATGACTAAGAAGAAACACATATACAGGGGCACTCATGCAAATATTCACATTTCACACACACGCACACACGCATGCACGCGCGCACACACACAGAGACATACAGAAATACACTTCTACAGCTGCACACGTGCATACACACACACTGGAAAACACCCTGTTCCAGTGAATACGCACATCCTTGCTGACTAGATCAAACATCTTCATGAGATCCCTCGGCACACTCAAGGGCAACCGGCTGTGGCACACGCAGGTGCCCCCACAAACATCAAGAAGCTTCTATGCTGGCTTTCAAGCATGGCCATCATAGGTGAAACACAGAAACCAGTGTCAGCTGACCCATATGAGCACATTTTCATCTGCTCCAGGAAAAACGAGCTCATTGGCACACACTGGATACTATAGTGGGAGGCAGTGAAGCCCCCACCCCCTCAGCTGGCCAATACACAAAACAGCTGAGCCCAATCCCGGCCCTAAATATTTACACCAATGAGTGACCCACTGGTTCTTCGTGTGCTTTTAAAACAGCCAGGAAGGGGGGGGGGGGGAACCAAGGGCACTCCATCTCTCTGAGTCTGCCTATAAACAGGACACAAGCACCCTGCCTCTCATCCCTGGGATTGAAGGTTTATCCAAGGATAGCATCTCTCTGTGGCCTGTCAGTAATGACCCAGGCTGTGACTTTCTCGTCTCCCCTGGGCCTCACCGTCCTGGGCACCACACAGCTGGGAGTGCCCTGCTCTCTGGAGAGAGAAAACAGCTCTGAACTCCTTCCAGGAAAAAATTCCAACTCCTCAGTTTGCAATGAGATTTCCCTCCAGCACAGCCCAATTGCACCTGATAACACCCCAACTCCCACCCTCTGGTGGGGGCGTCTAAGTGTAATGACCAGTAGTATGTGCTTTATGTCACCTGTGGGAGGTTCCATGATCTGGCTGTTCAAATTCAAGGTCTTGGGGCACTCCACCCAAGCTCCCGGTAGCCTGGCATTTTCTGCTCGTCCCGTTCTTCACGGACCACTCATGAAAAGCAAGCCTGATCAACTAATTATCTAAGGAAGCATCCACAGAAGAGTGGCCCTTTACTCTCAACAGCCTTAGGTTGGAGGGGACTTACAGGTGTTTCCATCTTTCATTGTATTTAAAAATACCTTTTTAAAATAATTAATATTAAAAAAAATAAAACCAAAGATGCTGCAAGATGAGTCCAAAGGAAGCAACATGCTATCAAGACACCCCAAGCAGAACAACCTCGGGACATCTGCCTGGGATACCATGACCGGTCGGTCACACCCTCGGAGGGCCAATGGAGCTCCACCAAAACACCCGCCACAGTTCTAGCAAGCAGACACTTGAGGTCACCGCACTCTGCTTAACTATCTAAGTTGAATGACCCCACTGCAGTGAGATAGAGCAAGCTGAGGCTTTTGATGCACTGATAAAACCCACATCCGGGCCACTTCCCCAGCAGCATGGAAAAGCTACACAGAATGGGACACAACGCACCAGACTTCAGTTCTCCCGGGAGACAAGAGTCAGAGTACAGAAAAGGATGGTCTCTGAGAGATCAGAGAAGCTGGGGCCACAGTCGGGTGGTCTGAAGGGCTTCACTGTGTGTGGCCAGGGGTCAGGCCCTGAGCACGACTGTCTTGATCTCGAGTGAAGTCAGCTAAGTCCAGATCCCTGGGAACTGCACCTGGAGAGATGAGTGCTGAGGCCCAGGTGTATTCCGAGCACCACGCCTTCCGACAGGGTCTGCTCGCTCTCATTCCTCTCCCACAGAACTGACTCAGTCTGCTTGGGCTGCCAGAGACTCAGTGACCTGACCACATACAGGTAGGTATTCTGAGCGCTTAAGTCCAAGGTCACATGCTAGTCAGGACACCCAGGATAACGGGCCATGCCTTAAACTACAGAGCATTTTGTCCTCGTTATGCCTCTCAGACAGAATAGAGGACACTTGTTTGCTTTGCTGTTTTTTATTTGGGGCGGGGGAGAGAGGTCTCACTATGTTACCTAGGTTTCCCTCAAACTCCAAAGCTCAAAAGATCCTCCTGCCTCAGCTCCTCGAATGCCAACACTATAGGCACTGGCCAAGCAGCCCCAGTTTCCTGACCTAATCCCGAAAACCTCCACTCAACCCATCATGGTGAGTGTCACAACTCAGTACCACCAGATAGCTCTTTTCTGGGGCTGAGAAAGGAGCAAGAGCTGTCCCCATGGCACCTTCTCTATAAAACTGCATTCACAGAATCAATGAAGCCCTAGCATCTCCTTCTACCAGCCTGTCAATAGACTAGAATCGCAGAGCTCCTCCTGCAACCACCCAGACCAAGAAGCAATGCAGAGCACTGTCTGGAGCTTAGCAGAGACACGGGTTCTAGGCATCCCATGCTTGCCGGACTCAACTCTGCATGGAAGGATGTTCTTCAGGACTTAGCACATGGAGCTAGAAGAGCCTGGACCAGATGCTCTTCCTGAGGCAACCCCTATCTCTCCAGGGGCTCCACACGGCTCAGCCTCCTATGCCCGCCCAGATCCTACCTCCTGGGTGTAAGCCAGTGTTAGCTGAGAAATACAGGAAATGGTCTGCCAACCCACATGTGCTGACCGGCACTTCAGCATTCATGGCCAGCTATGCCGACAGATCTCAAGGGTGACCCCTGAACACCCAGCATCTGTTCAGGTGCGCAGTGGTCCACTGCATGCCCGGGTGTTGTCCAACCAGTCCCAAAGTACAACCAGGTAAGCAGGAGATGAGCCTGCCCTCACTACTCAAACATGCATAGCAGTACACAATCAACCCTGTGGTTCTCCGCCATATTTCTACAGCCTGCTCTGGCTGCGCAAACATGCATGGCAGTACACCATCCACCTCGTGGTTCCCCGCCATATTTCTACAGCCCGCTCTGGCTGCTGCTGACTGACAGTAAACGGATGTTCACAAATCAAACAAATGTGTAAATTTTCCTTAATTTTCAAAGATGACTAAAATTTTCATGAACTGTCTTTGCCACTTCATATTGCTACCAACAGTTAATTCCTGCTGATTTCTTCCAGCTACGGACACTCAGCCCTAGCAGCACGGGCTCTATTAACACCCAGCTTTAGGGATGGGCTTGCACAGGCACCGGGCAGTGAGGACAGCGCTCTGCTCGCATGTCTCACTGCCTCCATCTACTGGTGGCTGGTGAGTCTGAGTCAATCAAAAACCTGGCTTCAGGTGATCCAGCCACACCTGGGGATCTACCCAAAGGAACTAAGCGCATGGCAGAACCTTCTCGCCCAGGCCTACCACAGCCCTGTTCACCACAGCCCGGGTGTCTGGCACCGGATGGATGAATAAAATGGAGTATATATTATATAATAATATATATTTAGGGGTTTTATTTAGCCGTAAAGAGGAAATAAAATATGCTATTGGCAAGAAAACAGAATCAGAGGCTGTCACATTAATAAAGTAAGCCAGACCCATGGTGACAAATACTGCATATTTTCTGTCATATGCAGAACATGGGTGTTGAACACTCCACACCTCCACGCACACCATGAAACAGGGGAGGAATTATTTGGAAAGAGGAGGTACCAAAGCAGGTAAAGACAGAAGGGAGTAAAGGGAAAACATAATAAAAAACACATTCGTCAGACAAATATAAAGTAACAAAAGAACCCAATCAGCACTAACATGTCCACAGCACCATTTTGGTCACAAATAAAAAACGGAACGAGTGATGTAAAACATCAGACGTAACAAAGTCAACGCATGAGCAGACACACAGAGACGACAGTAAGCCCTGGGAGAAGGCGCGCCTGGACCTCACTCCCTTCTGGGAGTGAGCAGAAGCATCCTCCTCCCAGGATACCTGGGGTTCTGCACTCAGCTCTCAGAGCTGGGCTATGCAGAAATCAGCAACATAGCCACAGGCTCCTTCACAAACCCTCGGTCTCCCCCACCACTTCTGCACATACAGGCAGAAGGATCCTCATCTGAGTTCAAGGCCGACTGGTCTTCAGAGAGAGACCCTATCTCAAAAATAGACAGACAGATAGACAGATAGAACAAGCAAACAAACTAGCAGTTTACAAAAACACTGATCACTCTCTCAATTCATCTTTCAAACAGGAAAAGAAAAAGAAGAAAAAAAGATTAAATCTCATGAAATAACTCAATAGGTCAGCCAAAGGACAGAGGGGGGAAAACAACCATAAAGGAAAAAAATTATCATTTAAGAAGTCAGAACAGAAGACCCGGAAGTCATTCTTAGTCTTGGGGAAGAAAGGAGGGTCACAGAAGGGGAAAGGGCACCTGGGGTGCAGATGCCAACAACTGACAGCCTGCTAGCTGCTAAAAGCGGAATCCTCGGTGCAGAGTCTGACACGGCCAGCAGGGGGCAGCATAGGCGAGCGAGACGCTAAGTCTAAGATCCACTCTCCACTTAAAGACTTCTCAAGCCCCACTTCCTTCCTGCCGCTTGAATGGCCTTATTTGCTGAACGTGAGTTTACAACTACTGCAGAACAAAAATTTTAATCTATGTGTACTCTTAAAATTCCCCTAAGAATGTGATTCCTCTTTTTCTTTATACTACTTGAAGAAACAAGTTTGAAGGCCTCAAAGCCAAAATTAAAGTATATATTATACTTGAGTGTATGTCTGTTTGCACGGTGACTTTTTACAGTCACCAAACATCACTCGCTTAAATGAGGCAAAAATTTTGAAGGTTTTTATAAAGTTCATGAGAAATATTTAATATATAAATTAAGCAGTAAACTGATTTAAAGCAAAAATATTAAAAACAGAATCAAAAACTCATCAATACCACTATAACTCATCCTAAGATTTTAAGCCATTGTTCTTGAAATTAGACTCTTAGGTCTCTGGAGGTCACTGCCCACCTACCTTCAAGGACTGATCCCACCCATGTAAATGTTCCTTCCACCACAAAGCCGAGGGCGAGCTCAGGAAAAGCTGACCATGTGCACGCCTGCATGGGAGCCTGCAGAAGTTCTGCCGTCCATTGCAAGGTGAAACTCGCAGCTATCACACAGGGCCACTGCTGCAGGCCACAACTGGCCAGCCACCTCATACCTAGTCAGGTGAACTAGGGGCTACAGCTGGAGTGAGGTGGATTCTAGAAGCTCAGTGGCTCTTGAGGCTGTCTTTCATGCCACAGTTCCAACCCCCTTTCATGGGATCACCACAGACGGCAGACAGGAGACAAAGTGTGCCTCTTTAGGGTACCAAGAAGTCTCTGTCCACCCTACATCTACTTCCGGTTGGCCTTTTCTTCCATGGTGGAACAGCCTACATAACACCCTCAGCCTGCGGAGGGTGCTCCTTCCCCAGCCATCATATCCCCAGGCAGAATCAGTAGCCAAGGCCAGGCTCTGGCTCCCACCAGGACCAGCTCCCAGGGAAAGGAGTGCTTGGAAAACCTGCCAGACTTGTATCCAAGGTCAGAGAAACAGAGGTGAGTTTCTGTAGGGAAAAAAGCTGAAGAACAGAAGGAGATACCAACTGCTGAGAAACCGAGAGGCCAGCTAGGACTCGGGAATGAGCCAGGAAAACAAGCCACCTGGGAGCCATTGCCACTGGCAACAGCAGTTTCCCCATGCAGAGCAGCAGGGCACAGCAGGGTCTGCAGGGGCAGTGTCAGTGGGCTGGCATCTGCAGCAAGCTGGATCTGGAACAGAGGCTGGCAACCTCACAGTAAAAGACGTCCTTAGACGGACGGGAAAGTAATCACTGGTCTCAGGCTGTGAACTGAAGGAAACGCACAGACTGGCCAAAAAGAGAATTTAAGGGTCCCAAATCAATGAATATTCCTCAGGGTGTGTGTGGCCTTCGGAGTTTCTACAAAAATCCAATGACTACTTCACACCCCGGTCTTGCTATCGGCAGAGGCCATTGGTCAGAGCCTGAGTGGAGAAGATGTCAATGCCTCAGCACGGACAGTGGAAGGAAGCCTGCAAGGGGCTGGAGGCGGAACACAGAGACAGGTCTGAGGAGATTAGAGTCACTTGGAAAGTACCTTTCCCACAGTTCCCATTTAACACTGTTAGTACTAAGCTGTGCAGGAACAATTATGGTTCATCCTCCAGCAAATGACTGCACTTCCATTCCTGGGACCTGCAGGAAAGGGGCTGCAGCACCCGACCCCACACAACCCCAGCATGCTCCACAGGGATGCCCAAGCTTCTGACTGTAGTAACCACCCCCAGGCACGAGGCTGCTCTTTGGTAGAACAGACTGTTTCAAGGCTGTTATGGGAACCCTCTCCCTGAGGAGACAGGGCATCATCTTTAGCCCCGACCCCTGTAGGGCGCCAACAAACCACACAGAAGTCCTCACTGAAACAACCAAAGCACAGGTGACCGGTTGCTTCCAGGACTATGAGCAACTCCAAAGCAGCTGTCCACCAGGAAGCCTCGCCCCAGCATGGCTGAAGGGCTCCCCCAAAGTTGCACAGGGAGGTCTGCTCCCCAGCTAACACCCCACTGTCTATAGCACTTCCCCCAGACCATGAGGCCGTGCACTATTAGGCAGAATTAACATATAACAAACCACTGGCCAGGGGGTGCAGAAGGGTGACTGAGATCAGGTGAGGGTCCAGTGAGCCCCTCACACCCCTCATACTATGAGGGAATGTCGACCATCAACAAGTCCTATCTTGAGGGTCTCTTGCAAGCAGTCACAGCTGCTCGGATGATAGGAACAAAATGCGTGTCTTTCCATCCTTCAAAGAATGCCAAGCACACACTTCAGGCGTGGCACAGGCCGAGCTCGGGATTGCAACCTCATACCTGTGATTTTGCCTTGCCAGGAGCACAGCTCCACAACAGCTGCGTCTCTGGCTGTCTTTCACTGGCCAGCTGTCTGGAGCGCAGGACAAGACGCCTTCACCCTTCCACTGGACTCTCCTTTCCCACCCAGGAGGCTCTGCAAGTGCACAGCAGATTAGCAAGCTCAGTGGACAAGGGGGACAGAAGTGATTCTGTGGCTGTCCCCATGTTTATATATGGGAAATACATTCTCTCTACAAATGGTTCAAAGAAAGTTATTCAATGCAAGCCACTGGCTTTTCCAAGCAAGTAAGGATTTAGTGGGCATTTCCACTATCAACAGCACAAAGGCCAACCACAGGCAGAGTTAAAATCAAGTAAATGAAGCGTGGGACTTGAACCTGGGCCCCAGCTGTTCTCTGAGTCTAGCACGGGGAGTTTGCTCAAGCCATCCGTTCATGGGTGTGGACTCTACAGGAATGGGGGAATGGACAGCAGGAGTCCCAGAGAAAGCTGCTTCTCAGTCAGCCCTCAACAGCTGAGACAGATTCCTAGCAGGATCTGAGGACCTCTCCCTGGGGCATGTGGCCTGATAAAAGAATGTGCCACACCCCCAAGTGGTCAGTTTACTCACACATCAAAGCTGCTCTCCACAGAGTCCTGGGCAGCCTCCTGCTCCCTCAGCCTACAGGGACTTGGGGCACAGAGGGCACGGGCAGTTCTACAGGGCACTTGAGAAGCAGCTGCTGACCGGGGTCTGCCCTCCAGCCCGCCCTTAGGAGGTTCCCAGTGATGGGGACGTGCAGAAGTCCACAGGGGTAATCTCATACACCTTAGGTCTCACGACACACTCCTGTACATGGGTACATATGGGAGGTCAGTGTGGGTCATACAGCCAGCGAGAGATAAAATGTCCAAAAGGCAGCCAGAGAGCTCAGCCACTTATATTCCTAAGTACTCTGGACTGACTTACACTCAAAACTAGATAAAAAAAAAAAAAAATCCTTAGTCTACTGCTTTCTCCAGAAAAGATTCCTGGGCCACCAGTCCCGAACCCATCAGCATTTAACCAATTGGTCACTGAAGTTCCAAACTTCTCTTGGTTCACATCCTTACTACTGCTGTGATGAAACACCATGACCAAAACTTGGGGAGGAAAGGGTTAATTTTGCTGTCGGGTCCATATAACAGAAATTCATGAAAAGCAGTGAGAGCAGGAGCTCACACAGGGCAGGAACCTGAGGGCAGGAGCTGGTGCAGAGGCCGTGAGGAGTGCTGCTCACAGGCTTGCTCCTCACGGCTCGTTCAAACTGCTTTCTTATGGAACTGCACAGGGATGGCACCACCCACAATGGGCTGGGCCCTGTCCCACGGATCACCGAGAAGATGCCTTACAGCCGGACCTTGTGGAGGCATTTTCTCAATTAAGGCTCCCTCCCCTAGCGTGTGTCCTGTTGACATAAAACCAGCCAGTACACACCCCATGCTTGATCTGTCAGAAACTTGTCTAAACATGCCTGAGTGACAGCTGCCACCCTGGAACACTAGGACATGTCTGACTCTTACTATAATTGCAGCTCCTTAACGTACCAGTGACCTCAGCTCTGTCCAGCAGATCCAGACCATGAACTGGCCTTTCTTCCTGACATGTCTGTATACCAGGACCAGGGCATGGGGAAGGAAGACAATGGTGGTGTTGAGGGCGAGGTAGGAAGCATGAGAACCTATCTGCTGCTGGCTTCGACCTGTACGCCTTTACCAAAGTAAAAATACAGTGAAGTAGGATGCATACGTTCACACAGCTATGAGCATAGAGCCTGAGAACCGTCAACTTCATGTGATAAAAGTCACTTCCCACATGAATTAGGTTAAAGATTTTGAGCTGTGGCTTTTTTATGACTCTGAGCCATGCAGTGACCCCATGTGACACTAAGGGCCATTAGGAGAGGGAAGTGGATAAGGGTTTGTGTTTTAGTACATTGTGAAGATATGTCTTTGCCACCTTCTGGTTGGTTTAATAAAAAGCTGAAAGGCCAACAGTTAGGCAGGAAGAGGTTGGGCGGGATCCAGGCATAGAGAAAGAGGAGATGAATCTAGGAATGGGAGAGACATGAGGAAAGAAACAGGAGGTGCAAGATGGAAGAGAGGTAAAAGACCATGAGGCAAAATGTAGATTAAGATAAATAGGTTAACTTAAGCCATGAGAGCTAGTGGAACGAGCCTAAGCTACGGACCAAGCTTTCATATCAATAACAAGTCTCCATGCTGTTATTTGGGAGCTGGCAGGCAGGACAGAAAAGGGCTCACTAAATACAGTGCCCAAGGTGGAGCATTCATCTTCGGGCGAGCAGGCCTAGAATACATGGCAGACTTCTTTGTGAGGGACTTTTTGCACGTGAAATCTGAAGGTCACAGCACAAAGGGGCATCTGAAGAAGGAGGAATCATCCAGAGAAAATGCCGCAAGAAGAAGAGTAAACTGGCCTAATGGTATAACATACTTCTAATATGATCAAAAAACTTATAAATATTCCCAAATGCTTGTTGCTACTGTTCTCTACAGCTATTAAAGTCTTTTTGTAGTCCCAATTCAGTTAAAAATTAAAGCTGGCTTTGCAGATGGAGCATGGCTCTCTCCTTCTCTAAACCCAAGCATGCTTGTTAAAGGGACAGGAAAAAAAAATTAGGGACTATTCTATTGTTATTAATATCATAATCCTTTGGTTCAGACACTTTAAAACTTTTCTTAAGGTACAAATATTATCTCAAAACTTTTAAGACGAATGCATGTATATATTTTTAAATTTCCTGTTATGATATTAATAGTCATATAGAATACTAATTTTAGATTTAGGCTTCATCTAGTTTTCTGCACACAATTACAGGCTTGAGTCTGAAGCAGATAATTAGGAATTAAGTGTGTGTGTCCGGGTGTATCTAATAAGGTTTTTTAACCTCTCTGAGATCTGCTGCATATAACATTTAAAACGTTTTAAGTTTTCTACGGTGAACCATCAACATACCTAACAGTGACCTTTGAAATCTCCAAAAACATGATGGGACCCCACAATGATGATTCACCTGGACTGTGGTAATGACACAAAGATGACAAACACTATCC
This sequence comes from Microtus ochrogaster, assembly GCF_000317375.1. Taxonomy (NCBI): domain Eukaryota; kingdom Metazoa; phylum Chordata; class Mammalia; order Rodentia; family Cricetidae; genus Microtus; species Microtus ochrogaster. The sequence continues at coordinate 62,318,077 of NC_022030.1, forward strand.
AAAGATCAGCTCTGAACTACAAACGCTGAGGGCAATTTCAAGGCAGTTAGCTGAGATGGTCCAGCTTTGTAGACTACTCCTGCCAGGACTTCAGATAAGCCTTCACCCTCACATCATACCAAGACTGGACCACTGGGAGGGAGAAAGGGAGGAAGTGAAGAAGGAGAGAAGAAAGAGGGGAGGAAGAGAAGAAATGAAACACATTCCCAAAAGGCAGGATGGGTGGGTTTTGGTCATTTGGGGGATGCTTGTTATTATTTAGGGGGGGTTGGTCACAAGCTGTTATTGGTCATGGTCAGGGAGGAAAATAACCAAAAATTAGATTCAGGGATCTCATTCTGAAAAGAAAAGGGGGATATAGAAATAACAGGATAAACGTGTAGATTACTGTATCTACTTCCAAACTAAAAAAGCAACTACATATTGTTTCTACTTTTAAGATATTTGTGTATATTGATAGAATTTTAAGGTTATTTTGTCATACTGTATTATATGTTTCTAGTTCTTAACTAAGGTTTTGTACCTATGCAGCTCATTTAAAAAATGTATTGTTAAGTTCTGGTTCTTGAAAGCTCTTTAGAATAAGGAAATACAGGTTAACAGTTTAGTCATCTATAACAATCTAACTTATAGTCATGTTAGGTATGTTTTCAAGGTCATACAGAAAAATATTTTAGATAGACAGGTGATCTTCAAACACTTTGAAGACCTATGAATATGGCATTTAAGATGTTTAATAACTTAAGTCTTTTCATGATAGTGAGTCACATCTGCTCCTGGCAGCACCAATTTACTTTAAAAAAAAAAAAAGGATGGTGGATATCGAAGAACCTCCATATGGAGTTTGCTTTCTTTGTGGTGAAAGCTAGCCATCTGGGCAAGAAACTGCCCTTGCCTGGACTGCTGACAGTATGCTGTCCAAATTGGACAAGCAAGATGCAAAGAAAACAACTGCCAAGACAAGATAGGACAGTCCTCCAAAATTCCTGCTTCACAGAAAAGTCTGTCAGATATTTTAGGTCTGTAAGCCAAAGATGAATTGCCCCAATGTTACAGAGGAACTTTGGGTGACTGGCCAGGTAGTCAACTGTTTCTGTCATTTCTATAGTTTTGGAAGTTGTTTGCTCTTCACTTCCTGTTTACTCAGGTAATATATCTTTCTCAGGTCTCTGATCTTGGAGTTAAAGACAAGACAGTTATAGTTACAGTTTTCTTTGTTACCAAATTCAAAAAAGAAACTCATAAAAGAGGTGTAAAACATGTAAGGTGAGAGGCAGAAGACCTTAAATTATTTATATAAGAAAATGTTTTGAAGTCTAAAAAAATAGTTTTGGGTTAGTAATACAAGTTAGGGTAGAAAGTAAATTAGGTACAAAATTTTGGACTCGTCAAAATAGGATTGATAATGAAGTACTTTCTCTAAATCTGCCAAATGCAAACGGACTGGACTTTGTGAAAGTTATTCTTACCTGATGATTGTTCTTATTGTAGACAGTTTTAGTGTGTTTGAATTAAAACATTTCTTTTTTATTTAGACCAAAAGAGGGAAATGTTGTGAAATAATCTTTTTATACATTGTGAAGATGTGTCTTTTCCAAGGCACTTTCTGATTGGTTTAATAAAGTGAGGCAGGAAGAGGTTAGGCAGGACTTCTGGGCAGAGAAAGAGAAGAGGAGGTGAATCTAGGCACGGGGAGACAACAGAGAATAGAGAGAGGAAATGAGGTATAAGATGGAAGAGAGGTAAGTCACAAGGTGAAAAGTAGGTTAATATAAATGGGTTAATTTAAGTTATAAGAGCTAGTGGAACAAACCTAAGACACAGGTCAAGCTTTCACAATTAGTATTGAGTATCTGTGTCATTATTTGGGAGCTGGCTGGCTGGCAGGACAAAGAAAGACTCGTTGTAGGTCAGAGATAGTTGCATGGCTGTAGAGTCAGAGGCACTGTGAGTCAAAGCAGGAGCAGCCAGGAGAGGCCAGTGCAAGCTCCTCTAGAGCCCTGAAGGACCATGGCCTTTGACACAGCCCTGGAAGACGCATTTTACATTCCTGGTCCCCAGAACTTTATGGTAACAAACTTGTGCCGGTTGAGGCCACACATGCATTCCGATGGCTATAGAGTGACATCTGCATGACCAGCTAGTGTGACAATTCAACAGTGAAGTGGGAGAAAGGTTTCCAGAACTCACAAAGCCACCACTGGAGGAAATCCACAAAAGGCTTGGTGAAAGAGGTGAAGGGAAGGGCAAAGAAACTCAGACCAAAAGGGGAAGTGACACACAGTGTCTTTCTGCCAGGGGCTTCTTCCCCCTGGTTGGACCATGCCAGATCTGTAAGTACAAGGTACCCAGTGGCCTCTGTGGTTTCTCTGAGAAGTCATACAGAGACCACATAGTAGCAGAGGGTGCAGAGGAGAGACCACAAAGATTCACGCCCTGCTGCTGTAGGTGGTTATGGATAGTCACGAACAGATGTGCACGGCTGAGGGGGTTGCTGGAGTTTTAGGCCTTCAGTAATGAACCAACCCGATTGGAACAATTGCAATTTCTTCTCACAGGTCTGGAGACCAGGAAGTCCACACACAAGGAAAGTGGCCTTGTTCTCCATGAAGGCTCTCGCCTCTGCCAAGCTTCCTGGAGGCTTCCCACCTGGGCTCTAGTCTCTGCCTTACCTACAGCTCTCCCTTGCCCCTTCCACAGCAGTTAGCCTCTAGAACAGGAGCCCCAGACAACAGGGTGCTGTGCCGTTGACTTTCACCAAGTGACTTTCCTTCCTCACTCTTGACTAGTTGACTCAAAAGGAGTCTCTGAATTTCAGCCAGTGATGATGGAACCCCGAATTCTCCCCAAGACTTGGCCTACACAAGGTAGAGAAGTAAGAACACACAGAATGATAAGCCTGCTTCTAACTTTTGGCAGGCAGAAGAGTTAGCACGCATGCACACTACCGCACCTCACCCCTAGGAAGCATTGTGCTAGAACATAAAATCCATTTAAACAACTTTTTTAATGTGGTAAATACAACATAAACATAACCTAAAACTCACCATCTTAGTCATTTTTTAAACACAGTCCACTGACTATAATTACATTTATACCATGTTGTAGCTACTACAGTTTGGCTTTCTACAATGTAATAATTTTATTAATTCTTTAAGACTGATTCTGGAGTGTTTGTCCACACAGTTTTTAAGGAAGCCATCACACTACTGGCTTCTCCTCAAACTCTTAGCCATGGGTGCTTGAGACACAAACGCACCCACACGAGTGCATCCAACACAGCCAACTTCCGGTCAAGTCCCCAGATCCTGCTTCCTCTGAGATTACTTGCTCTTACCTGGGTCCTCAGACCTCCGTCAGGACAACACTGAGACCTACTTCTCATGAGGGCTGGCCTTGACTGGGTCCTCAGACCTC
>NC_022030.1:62321718-62336372 GCF_000317375.1 Microtus ochrogaster
CACACACACACACACACACACACACACACACACACACACACACAGAGAGAGAGAGACAGAGACAGAGACAGAGACAGAGACAGAGAACAGAGAGAGAAAGAGAGACAGAGAGAGAGACAGAGAGAGAGAAACAGAGAGAGAGACAGAGAGAGACAGAGAGAGACAGAGAGACAGAGACAGAGAGAGAGACAGAGAGACAGACAGACAGAGACAGAGAGACAGACAGAGAGAGAGACAGACAGACAGAGACAGAGACAGAGACAGAGAGAGACAGAGAGCACCCTGTCCAGGCCTTGTTAGTTTGCCTTTCCATTCAGGACAAAGGCAATCTATTAGGTCCAAGCTTGCAGACATGAGGCTTTTGTGCAGCACTGAAAAGGGGATCGAATGTCAGGAATAGCAAACCTACTCTCTCCTGGAGGAGGGCTGCAAACAAGGCCACTGAATGCACTTTTTGTTCACTGGCTCAATTAGCAGAGCTATCAAGGGGATGACGACACACTCTCTCCACTTGACCAATGCTGGGGATGCTCAGAATTCACTGGCCAAAGAGAAGTCACTGGGATTAAAAGGATCAGCTAAACTGCCTGCTGGCCACCAGCCGCACAGCCACATTCTGGGCAGCAAGAAACTCTCAGACACCACCATCCCGCATGCAGTCAGGGTATGGGCACTTCAGGTGAGCAGGCAGCAGAATCTCCAGCAAAGGCTGCAAGCTGAAGTGGAGATGGACACCGCAGTCTGTTTGCACCACAGCTGCCAACCACACCTGGCCAAGAGCGCCCGTAGCATGACTGGCTGGAGCTAAGACTGTAGTGCAAAAGGGTGTACAGGCTGCACTGACGGACTCCACCAACTGCAACGGAAAGGGCAATGTGTCAATCCGTCAGGTTAAATAGCTTAGTCAAGATCAATCTCTCTGCACTGTTCTTTCGTGTGACTACTAGAAAAGAGTAACTGACTTCCATGGCTTCATCCTAGTTCCAGCAGAGCAGGAGAGCCCAGGCACTGTGGCTGGATAAATTCTGCTCGATGAGGATGAAGTGCAACTTGGGTGTTCATTGTTGAGTGGCGAGGGAGAGTCTGAGCAAAGATCTGCAAGTGGGATGTACCTGAGATATGGCAACGGTGATGCAAGCCCATGTACAGTGTGATCTACAGAAATATGAGTCCAGGATGGAAGAGAGGGCCCGGGAAACTGAAGTTCAGCCTGGACTATACTTACGACTGCTCCACGTCTTCCTTTGTAGAGGCATAAACAAGAAGATGGCTTCATCTGATTTCAATATGCCATTCAAAGAAGACGGGCTTCCCTCCCTACACCCAGGGAAAAGTCCTTTTACAGAAAGAAAGGGGACCTCTTGAACATCTAGAAGTCTAGATACATTGACTGAGAAAGGGAGGAAGGAAGGAGGGGAGAGAAGGAGGGAGGGAGGGAGGGCGGGCGGGCGGGCTGGCTAGCTTTGGCCCTGACCGCAAGCATGGCTGAGAACACCTCTCAGTGCTCACTGAACTAGAGGAATGGCAATTCAGAGCAAGGATTTCTGGGAGAACCATACTGGTTCTGAAGGGGCCTTAGTCTCGGTTCCTGGGCTCTGCATTCCCAGCTCGGAGAACTCTCACCGCCTCAGGGACTTCAGCCACAACAACACCATCTCTACTATCGCCTGCTGAGACCACCCTTAATTCCCTCTTCATTCTTCTACCTCTGAGGATAACCTGGGCAGTACCCTTGGTAGCTTTCTAATGCAATATAAAATGTAAATAAATAAGAAGCACACACCACAGTAAGTACCTGTTTCAGAATGTTCAGTTATACCAAGTTACAAGCTATACAGCCTCTGGGCAGCCTGACTAGTACGGAGCCAACCACCTCTTCCCTCTGCTGGTCATTCACCTGCGATCCACATTCTAAGCCAAGGAGGAGACTGACACAACTGGGTGCCTAGCCCTGATTAACCTTTTCTCTCCCCTCTTCCCCCGTGTCTACCCAGCACATTCTGGATCTCCAATCCCTTCAGAATCCACAAAGCCTTCCCTTCAATGCCTTGTGCTCTCCTACTGGGTAACCAACACACACAAAAAAATTTCCTCAGGATCCCTCGAGTGGACACTGCTGAATGCCAGAGAGAACTCTCAAGGCCAAGGAGCCAGTGGGGCGCAGCTGGCAGAGGTGGGCACTAGGGAAGGCCTCTGAAGGCTATTGGCCTGGCCTGTTGCTTGAGACACACACTGTGCATCCTGATCTATCAACAGGTGAACAGACACGCCACATACTCCCACTGCTACACCGGGTCCTTTACACTTCAATGGATGGCAATTCTCAGAGACTGTGAGCTAAAATAAAGCTCTCTCTCTCTCTCTCTCGCTCTCTCTCTCTCTCACACACACACACACACACACACACAGAGAGAGAGAGAGAGAGAGAGAGAGAGAGAGAGAGAGAGAGAGAGAGAGAGAGAGAGAGAGAGAGAGAGAGAGAGAGAGAGAGAGAGAGAGAGAGAGAGAGTGTTTCTGTCTGGCAGTCACAGTAGCACAAAAGCAGCCAACACAGCTGACTGTGATGAAGGACCAGACATAAGCACCCGTGCTCACAGCTGCAATTCACTTCATCGGATAATACTGTGAACTTCATTTCATTAAACAGATTATGTGTTCAGCAAAAGAACAACATTCTTAACAGACAATTAACCCAACCCACGTGCACCATCCCATTAAGGGGAGGCAGCTTTTGTGTCTGGGCATCCTGCCTAGTGACAGAAGTGAGGTGGACGTAAAGTCTGGTTTTTGTTGTTTTTCGATTTTATTATTTTAGATTATGTTATGTGTATGAATGCTTTGCCTGGATGTATATATGTATGTACACATACATGTACGTGCATGTCTGGTGCCCACAGAGGTCAGAAGAGGGTGTTGGACCCCTGGAACTGGAGTTAGGGATGGTTCTGAGCTACCACGAGGGTGCTAGGAATTAAACCCAGGGTCTGTGCAAAAGGAACAACAGAGTCAGCTCTCCTGCTCCTGTAATGGCTGGAATTTCTGGAATAAACATCCAGATGTTCACCAGTTAAGCCTAAGAAGGCTGAGAGGGTCAGGTTTCAGAGCGTGTTCACTGACTAAATAGTGACTTTTAGAGACATCTGACCAAACGCCAGCTCCATGTGCTAAAACTCCAAGGCATCCAGAGAGGTCTCCCAGGAAATCAACAGTTGAGAACACAGGGAACCGGCAGGAAGGCCACTGCCAACATAGGACGGGTCACTAAATGATCACTCAATGAAGAGGTTGTGTAGGCACTGGGGACAGTGAGACAGACTGCCAAAACCTCTGGGGCTGGCTCCAGTCCTAAGGCAGAAAGTGACACCCTCACAGCCAGCGGGCCTCAAGGACGGGCACTGGATGTAAACGGATTTTAGAAACACAGATGTACAGGGTAAAGCCACCTAGAACTGAGTACCCACGCTAGCCAGTACTCTACTCCTGCCATATAATACACTGGCCAAGCTCACTATGATTTTTTTAGGGGGGAGGTCTTCTGCACCCACATGCTTCCACACCCACCAAAAAACCTGGAACTCGAGACCTAGAGTCTTGTTTCCAAACTTATATTTCCTTCTAACAACAATTACATCACTTAATTAAGGATCACGCCAACTGCTTAAATGAGTTTTAATAAGACTCACGACAATTATATCATTTGACAAAGCATTGCGCACATGAACTAAATCACTTCGAAAATAGTGTTCCTATGAAAAACAAATAGAACACTTTGGGAAGACTCCATGCTGATGCACCGGTGGGGGCACACACCATGGCACAGGTACCCTCTGGAAGAACACTGGTGTGGGTGGTCAGCAACCACAGGACACGGAGGACAGCCCTGGGGGAGAGCAAACAGGACACAGAAGCATCTGCTGATGGGGTCCATGGGGAAGCCTTCAGGCCAGGGCTGCCCACAGGCCAAATGCCATTCCTAAAATACTCTTGAAGAAACCCCAAGTCACCAGGCACAGCCGGGGTTCCGGCAGCTGGCATAGCCAGTTGACACAGAGGGCAGGGCAGTCTCCCCTTATTCTCGGGAGCTATGTTTTTTCATTGAGCTGTCAATCAAAGCACACTGAAGTTCAGACCCAATCACCAGCTACGTCCCACTAACGCCAACAGCACACATTTGTGTGCAACTGGGACCTGCGGCTGTCCAAGACAGGAGGACAGCTGAGTGCTGACTGCATGTACCCTAGAGCGTGTAAATAACCCATGTCCAGACGAGTGGCCCTAGAAATAACTTCACAAAGGCCTAAGATGTATAGGAACCTAGCGGGTGATATACACTTGTAGACCCAGCACTCAGGAGTCTGAGGACCATGAAAATGACCTTGTATCCAATATAAAACAAACTAAAATTTAAAATAAGTACTGGAAAAAGGCCAAGGTTAACAGGGCTACATATCAAGTGTACACGGTTAACACATCCACTGTGGCCACACAACTGTCCTACTGATGACAGTGCCTACTGCTGTGCAATCCAGTAAGGCTACCACAGCAGCACATGGCTGCTGCGCCCTCAAAATGAAACAGGGTCCCATATAGCCCAGGCTGGCCTCCAACTGGCTACGTAGCTGGATGACCTTGTACTTCTCCAAGTGAGGATAAGTAATTACAGGTATGAAGCACCATGCCCAAGGCTTCATGCATCCTAGACAAGCACCCACCATCTAAGTATATCCCCAACACCTAAGAATGAATGGTTAATCGAATTTAACTAGCCAGAGGGAGCTAGTAACTGCCATACTGTAAGGCAGTGAGCTGGGTAACTCCTGGATCCTCACAGCTACAAGCCAAAGACACCAAAGATTGCTCCAGTAAGTGAACAGATGGAGCCAGCATGGTGGTGTACACCTGTGATCCCAGCACTGAGGAAGCAGAGGCAGAAGGATTGCTGCTAGCTCCACGCCAGACAGGGATATATAAGCAAGGATTTGTTTCAAAGATGTAATTTTTAAAAATAAATTAATAGAAGGTAGATGAAGAAGCAGACACTATACCTATAGCAGTCGAGTTTAAAATACATCCAAAAACTAAGTCAGCTGGGGGAGGGGACAGAAAAGGGGAAAAACGGATGGCTCGGTGCTGCTTACAAGCTTTTACAGTCCACAGGAAAGCGCTCCTTTCTCTGTGCGTCTGAAATGTTCAGGAATAAAACATTGTAGAAAAATAACTCAGTAGCCACACACCCTTGTAAAGTCTTTAAATCTAAGTCACATGACAACATTTCATTCGAGTCGAGAAGTGTCTTCACACGGCCATCAAACACAGGTTCCTTTCCTGCATCGCGCTATTAATTATGCCAAGCAGGGGTGAGCCCTGGGACTGCTGGGCAAAATGCCGAGAAGCTGAAGCTAACGAGGTGAGTCTCCCTTTCGCTCCCGAGAAAGATAACACAGAACTAAGTGGATCTCCTTCACTGCCTCCTCGGTTTACGAGTGCCATAGAGTCAATGACATGTTCATATGGCCCTGTGTGACAGTCCAGGCTCACACTTAGCAGCGCATCATGGCTAAATGCAAGTACCTGAAGTCCGGGCACAACGCGCACTACACAGCATGGCAGAGCATCAGTCAGTACAGAACAAAATCTGCAGGAAGCTGTCAGCTGGTCTCGAGTATTGGCTCTCAACAACTGGACCATGGCCCCGCGTGGAGGCACCTGCGGCCTCCCAGGCCTTACTGTAGTCAGAATCAATGTCGTGGGAAATGATAGTGAGTAATAGCAGTCACTTCCCTGGGGAGTCTGCCTGCTCAGAACAAGCTGGAAGCTGACATTTAAATCCAGCTCGCAGGCAGCATCACAGGCTCTCTCAGTGCTAAGTAGATGGCGTCTGTAAGGTTCAACAGGTACCGGCGAGGGCTGTGGTCACAAACAGAGCTTCAAAGGTCGTGCAGACTGGAAAGAAATGGTACTTACAAAAAAGGACCAGTGATCGCTCGGAACCACATGCCAGGTGCAGCACCACACACTCACAATAAAGGCCCAGTAGAGGCACCATGGAGAGCCAGGCTTTGGGAATACAAGACCCCTTCTGCATCATCTGACTTCTATCGACAGCCAAGTGACAGTGACCCAGGGCAAGCTCCTTAAGCTACCCAAGCCTCAGCTTTTTATTTGTAGAGACAGTAACAATATCTACTTCACAGAGGTACTGAGAGTCAAATCAAACAGCACAGTTAAGCCATGAGCATAGCACCCAACAGAGAAGCCCCAAAGTGCAAAGGCTGTCCTATGTGTCTGTCTTGTCTCTGTTCCCCCTCCATCTCTCTCTCTGCCCCTCCCTCCCCCAAACTCCATTCAGGTGCTCCTCCCTAAGCCATAATAAAGGTCATTACAATGAATATGGAGAAGTTAGTCAGAAATCCAAACTTATCTCATGCAAAGAACAAGATGCCATGTATTAAGAAGAAAAAGTCCCTGAGTTACAATCTATAAAAGAAAAGGTCATAAAGCTCTAAGGTCAGGCTGGAAAAACAGAACAGTGTGTGTTGAGGACCCTGGATCCAATTACTCACTGACTTCCGCCAAGTGCCTTAGCGTCCACCCCGTCAGGGACTGTGGAACTAGAGAAACAGAGACCTTTCCAGCAGTGAAGACAACCACAGTGCAGGCGCTTTAAGAGGCTGAACTACCAAACAGACAGGAAGAGAAGAAAAGGCAAAGGACAGAAACCGCGGAGGGTAGGCGGGCAGCACTGACCTAAGGGCAGAGGCTAGGGCTGGCGAACCTCCAGCCCCAAATCTCACCCTAGCAGAGTGACTGAACCTTCTGGCCCAGGCATGGCATGGAGACTTGAGGCAAAAGCTGAAGCCATGCCAGAAAGCCAGCAAGCAGGCAAGCGTGCCATCACAGCCCACTGCACAGATGGCAATGGAGGGGCCCCGCAAGGAGAAACAGAGCAAGGACCACAGAGTGCAGACTGGCTGCACCAGCCTAGTTCTGGAAGATGACTTCATGGTTTCATCCTGAGGAGGGCTTGGAATCGGAATTGCAAGGTAGCAATAGACTTGAGGGGGTGGGCTGGGCTGAGGGAGAAAAAGAGAACACACCCCTCACACATCATGTTCAAGGACATGAGCCATCCTTACCACTCAAGAAGGGCTTTCTCTCTCTGCTGCAAACTGCAGAGGGGCCGTCTGCAGAGACACAACAATAGAAGGGCTGTATCCCATCCCGCTCCCACCCACAGCCGTGAGAAGGATCCCCATACACTGTAATCACTTGATTACAGTCATAATACGCTCTGATTTGACTACACAGCTCGCTTATTATGGCATGAAAAAATAGAGGAGCAGTTTCAATTACACTTCATGTAAGAGATGAATAAAAGGAATCGCTTTCAGTCGTGGTAAACGGGTGCGAAAGTTCATTAAACGCCGATTCCTTTAAGTCGACTGCTTGAAATAATCCTCTACAGGCGAAATTTTAATGTGTACTTACCCCCAATCTCTAAGCCCGAATATTTTGTCACCATTTATGGAGATTAGCATTTTTATTCATTTTGGCAAAGCTGTTATATTAGCTGGTTTGCTTTGGATAAACTCATCCAGGGACGACCCAGAGAGTTAAGTTAAATCTAAAAGCCTCCATCCTGTAAAACAAGACAAAAGTCCAACTTGGGAGGGCTAAAGTCATCCCAGCCAGACTAGAAGCCAGTAACAGGACAGGCTCAACTCAAACCCATCAACAGCTTTTAAATCAAAGGCCTTTGCTTCTGCCTAAATTGCTAGGTCAATTAGAATTCTAATCCAAAAAATGGTACTTAATGGGCCCTCATTAGGGTTCACAAATACTTGTCTAATGCTGAGTCTGTTGTTTAATCCTCCCCACATCCTTACCGGAGAAGCTGCTGAGCCCCAGCCTAAGAACTCTGGCTAGGCCCAGGCTGTCTAGGATGAGGCCTCAACCTCCCCTCCTCCCTCTCACCTACCCTCCAGTTCAGGCGCAAAGGAAGGAAGTAGGAGATAAGGGGTAGCTGTCACTAGGTACACACAGCTACCAACTGCAGGACTGCATACTCCTATTAAAAGCTGGTCGTGTGGTGCACAGGTATAACCCCAAGCGCTGAGGAGGCAGACAGGTGGACCCCTGGAGCCTAGTGGAAGGCTGTTGACTCCAGGCCAGTGAGAAACCCTGTCTTCCTGGCTCACATCTGAGCACTGTCGGGTGGGGAAGTCACAGCAGTGTGAGCTTGAGGCAGCTGTTAACTTTGTATCCACAGTAAAGAAACAGATTGAGGAATATTAGTTACTATGTAGCTCGCTTCCTCCTTTTGATACAGTCCACTGCCCCAAGCTAGGGAAGGATTCATGCCACCCACTAAGGCACTGACTGGCAATCCACCTCAAACCAATCAAGATAGTCTCCTAGACAGGCATGCTCAGAGGCTCATCTCCCAGGAGATTCTATACCCTATCAAGTTGGCATGAGATAAACCATCACACTAAATTCAGCACGGTTAGTACATCCAGAACACTAAGAGCATAAGAAGACATAGCACAGAATGAGTGACTGCAGATACCTAGTATCCAAGAGGGACACTTCAACAATAACAGACAGCCCAATGTAAACATGCACAAAAACCTTAAAAGGCAATTCTCCTAAGAAGATAGACAAAGAGACGAAAGTCCCAGAAAAAACTGTTGACCTCTATTAGGAGAGCTCAAAAGCACAATGAGACACCCTTCCCACCAGCTGAGGTAGCCCAGTGAGGGAGACACAGTAACAGTGTGCAAGGGTGTAGAGAAACTACAGCCCTCTGAGCCTGCTGCTGGGAACTAACGACAGTCAAAAGGCAGAAGCAACCCAGGGCCTACCAAAGGACAAATGGATGAGTAAAAGGAGACACACACAAACAATGGGGGTGTTCCACCCCACCTTTAAGAAATTCTGATACATACTACAACATGAGTGAGGCTTAATGTATTACAGCAAGTAAAAAATAAAACTAAAGAAAAGCCAGTCAGAGGGGCCACATATTACATGCTTCCATTTATATGAAACTGACAGAATAAGTAGATCCACAGAAATTAAATGTTGCCTAGGTTACAAAAAAAAAGAATTTGAGAATGCCCACTAAAGGGTATAAGTTACTTAGAAGAGACACCAAAAAAAAAAAAAAAAAAAAAAAAAGGAAAACCAGAATCAGATAGTACTCATAATTATACAAATGCATAAATATCTTTCAACACTTTTATGAAAATCGTATTGTTTTAATCATGTGGAGGGGCACACTTGAAGGCTGTGCCCACGGAGGTTAGACGAGAAGATTGGATCCTCTAAATCTGGAGTTACAGAAGGTTGTAAGAGGCCTGATATGGTGCTGGGAACTGAACTCAGGTCCTCTGCAAAAACAGTATACACTCTTAAGGGCTGAGCCATCTCTCAGCCCTAAGGCTGTATGCTTTGGAGAATGGAGTTTAAATGGGCCACTGGGATGTAACTCAGGAAAGATCCATCTTTCCTCCCACCCATTCCTCTTCCTCCCTTCTTTGCTTCCAGCATGAGATGGGCATTTCTGTCCTGTCATGTTGAACATATTCTAATGGTTCTTAATATAAAAACCTGGAGTCTGCTATCGGGGATGAAAGCTGAAGACTCAGGAGAACCAGAGCAGCCAGTAGAGTTCATACCCCTCTCTACCAATGCTCAGACCAAAGGGGCAATCCTATCCTCAAACTGCTGCACTCCTGTCTCCTCCTGCCTTATATTATTACTCCCTCTGCCCAACCATATCACTCCTGTCTCTATTTCCCTAGTGCTGGGATTAAAGGTGTGGGATCCCAAGAGCTGGAATCACCTCTGTGTGAGCTCTGTTTCTCTTTTAGACTGGATCAATTTCATAGAGCCCAGAGAGGCCTGTGAACTAACAGAGATCCCTCTGGCTCTGTCTCCTGAGTACTAGGATTAAAGGTGTGTACCACCACCACCCGGCCTCTAGTGTCTTAGCTCTGCACTCTGATCTTCAGGCAAGCTCTATTTGTTAAAACACAAACAAAATATCACCATATTGCCATGCCTTCCCCACCAGTATGCATGGGCGTGGCCCCAAATATGGAACAGTATAGCCACCAGACTGTGGCCTGACACCTCTGAAACCATAGACTAAAAAAAGTATTTCTTTCCTAAGTAGCTGCTGTAGGGTATTTTACCACAGCAAGGACAATCTAACACAATCCTCAGAAAGTGGAACTAGTGAATGGTCCCTGAGGATATGTGCTTGAAGGAGCACAGAAATTCTCCTCTCTTGTCTCCTGGCCATGAAAGGAGCATTTCCCTCTTCTATACTCTGCTGTCTTTTTGGGTAGCCACAGGCCCACACAACTGAGTCAACCAATGATAGACCAGTACCTCTAAAACTATGAGCCGCTGCCAACAACAACAATAACAAAACAAAGCAAAACCCACAGCTCTCAAACTCAAATGAGTAAGAATTTACTCCGAGGCCAAATACAGTGACCATGGCCCAGGAACACAGGTTTGGGTTGCCCTGGATACTAAGAGCGACCTCGGCACAGGAACACAAGGTTCAGGTTACCCTGGATACTATGTTTCAATGTAGTAACCCTTTCATGAAGAGTTCCTAGCAAGAGAATAAAGAAAGTTATAAATCAAGACACCTTTTAGAAACAGTGGCAGAAACATGAGATAGGCCATGCAGCAGAGCAGGGAGATCTCACCATAGAATCAGATTCTGTCTAATGCTATGCTTAGCCTTGGGTGGGGGCAGCTAGTACTGTACATCCCAAACCATCTGCCTACTCTCACATACAGAGGTGAGCCAAAATGTCTACTGGGACGAATGTGGGCTCTGGACCCGTGACAGTCCACCACCTTACACTGTGCTTTTTCTAATCAGTCTTCGTATCCAAATGAAAAACCACAGGGAAGACCCCTCGGCATCAGCATCAGGTTTTCAAAGGTTAACTTGTCCTAAGGGCGTTCTCTCCCTTGTTCTCTCTCTCTCTCTCTCTCTCTCTCTCTCTCTCTCTCTCTCTCTCTCTCTCTCTCTCTGTGTGTGTGTGTGTGTGTGTGTGTGTGTGTGTGTGTGTGTGCCTTACACCAGACAAATCAGCTTCTGATGAGGCCCCTCCATACTGATCAGTTACCAAGGGCAGCGTCAACCAGTGCTCGCTTCACTAAACAATCTCCCACATTTTCCCAAAACTCCCAAATTACCCCATTATCATTTGGTTGGTAACATTTTTTTTTAAATCTTTAATAAACTGTGTCATGAACATTTCCTTATGAAAAGCAGACCTCACAGGGTTCAGATCTTTGTGTGTTCTACTTTTACCCAGGCACCCTGGGGCTTCTTGTGAACCAATTTATACTCAGCTCCGCGGCTAGCAGCATGGCCATGTAACTGTGAATTACCAGGGTGTGGCAAGCGGGTGCATCTTTCAAATCCAGCATCTTGAGGTTGAGTCTTCAGTGAGGGATGCAGCCCTGTCCATCAGAACACTGATCTTACGGGAAAGACAGACAGGCTTCCTGGAAGTCCATGTGAGAGGAAGTGGGAAAGCCTCTCTGGGGTCCTCTTATTGCTCCTGAAGTCAGGAAAGGGGGAAAGTTGGGTTAAAGGAGAGAGGGAAAGGAAGTGGACAGAGACATGAGAACATTCTGGAAGGCCTCAGAGTATTTTCAAGGGCTCTGGAGGTCAAATTGCAAAACATTTGGTTTGTCTGATCACACTCTATTCTTAGAACCAACTGTATGCAAAAAGAGGTGCTGGAAGACATGGACAAAGCAAAGAAAGCACCAAGAGCAAACGCTCAGCAGAGAGAGATGGACGAGAGTGCAGCGGGCAGGAATGCTTTCACAGGAAAGGCGGTAATTTTAAAAGGGGAAGGGACAGCAAAAAATGCCCAGTGGGTGAAGCACTTGCTATGCAAGGCTGAAGACCTGAGTTTAATCCCTAGCACCCAGTAAAGAGAGGGAGATCGGACTCCACAATGCTGTCCCCCAGCCTCCACACACACTGGCACACCAGACATGTGCTCAATAACTTTTTAAAGTTTTTTTTTGGGGGGGGGGGGAGTGATAACAGTTATTGGTGTAAACATTAAAAGGTAACAATTAAATCTGTCATAACAGGGGGAAATAATACACAAACACACACACACACGCACACACCAGCTTCTGAGAACCTTAGTCTTCCCCCACATAAGTGCATACTACGACAGTATGCCTGCAGTAGTCAGGGCTCTCTAAAGAAACAGAGCTGATAAAACGAGCAGCTTACATACTCTGCCTGGACAGTGTGACAGCGGCTGTCTCCAGACTGAAAGCCCAAGAATCCATAGTTGTTTCTGATGTGGGACTGGATGTCTCAGTATCCCAGTCTGGTGCTAGCATCTTAAAAGACTCCTAGAAGCTACTGATCTCCAGTATGTGTTGGAATCCTAAAGAAGCAGGTTCTAACACCACAGAAGGAGTGTTTCTGCAACTGGATGGATGAACTTGCCATGAGAGTGAGGGCAAGCAGGGAAAACCAGCAAAAACTTCCTTCTTCCATCTCCTTTTATAAGGGCTGCCACTAGAAAGCACGACACAGACTTAAGGGTTAGTATTCCCACCTCAAACGACCCATCCAATCAAATGCCCAGCTGCTTGGTTGCCAGTTGATTCCAGATTGAGTCAAACCAGCAACAGAAATTAGCCATCAAAATACCCTATGGCCAAGCACACCTTTTCTCCACCCCTCTGTCAGGCAAACCCTCCCAATGACAAACTAGACAGAGTTCAGGAAGATTCTGAAGCCCACCACACACACACACACACACACACACACACACACACACACACACACACACGGCACCACCAGGTAACAAATGGGATGAGGCTAGGGCCCTGTCTGGCACATCTGCCTATCATGACCCAGCAGTCAATTGAAACCTATCATTTCAACAAACTCACTCGTCCAGAGCCACAAAGCCTCCTGTACACAAGGAGCCAGGGAAGCACCAAGAGGAACCTGAACTGCTGTGTGAGCATCAACAGTTAAAACTACGGTCACCTGCATCTACCTTCGCAGTAGATGTAAGACCTCCCTAGTCTTCACCCAAGACTGCTGTTTATGCAGACAGTTGTGTCGTCCCCCCAGGCACAGGCTGCTAACTCTGAGTCACAGGGCACACTGGGAAGACAAGGCTGCCTCCCATTCTCATCACCAATCTCTAAAAGATCCCAGGCAAGAATGGTGGCTACTTGATGCTCACTAGCCTGGGAAAAGTATACAGCCAAAAACAAATAACACAGCCTTCAGTACAAAGTCACTTCACATTTCCAGTGAGGACTAACAAAAGACCATGCTAAAGGATCCAGTCAAAACAAAACCCCTAAGGCACATCACACAGACTGGCAAAGTAACCACAGCAGACAAGGGCAAAGCCACAAGACAGTGGGTACATACCACTGACTGGCTGAACAGTGGAGAAAAACTTTCATACTCCTGCTCTGTGGTCTTGCAGGCTGTCTTAGTCACTGTTCTACTGCTGGGAAGAGAGCCGTGATCAAGGTGACTCTTAGAAAGCATGTAACTGGGGCTTGCTTACAGTTTCAGAGGTTTAGTCCATCATCATCATGGCAGGGAGCATGGCAGCATGCATGGTGCTAGAGCAATAAGTAAGAACCACATCCTAGTCTGCAGGCAGAAAGAGAGAGACTCTGGGCCTGGAGTGGGCTTTTGAAAGCCCACCCCCATTGATACACTTCCTCCAAGAAGGCCACATCTCTTAATCCTTCTAATCCTTTCAAATAGTGCCTTGTGATAAAGCATTCGAATGTATGGGCATATGAAGGCTGTTCTCATTCTAACCACCACATAGGGAGAATGGTTATAATCAGATGACTGTTTCCTGGGCAGCTGGTAAACTATTGCAGCCACACACACATCCATCAGCTTGGGCTGATTTCTCTGTACAGCTCATGACTTACTCACAGTGAGAGGCAGACAAGCAAGTGAATCAGGATGAGCTCCTACCAAGCTAAGCAGGCTGCTCCCCTAGGCAGCCATCCTGGCCTATGTGCCTGGTTGAACAGGGCAAGGCCGTAGATGACACCACTGGCCTCACTCCAAACTTTCTGGTTTGAGTCACCTGTTCCTCACAAGCCATGTGTAGCACAGGCCAGAATGTCACACCTCATCCTGAAAGGCCTGGGTGAAGGTGGTGAGGAGGCAGGATGAACTTGGCTTATGTCCTAAGGTCAACTTTCCTCTTTTCTATAGCCACTGAAGCAATAGCTTCAACTAAGAACACAGAGGGCAGATACGGACCAGAATTACCATAGGCCTGCTACTGGATCAGGACCTGACTCCTCATCAGTGTCTCATTGGACGAGTCCCCAGTGGTCAACCAGGCTCACCAGCAAGCAGCTGTAAGCAATAAGTAAGTTCACAGCATCTCCAAGCACGCCTTCCTTCTCCTCTTGGGTCTCAATACATCTGCATCTCCTCAGAGAGACTTCGAGAAAGCTTCAGGTCGTCTCCTCACTGTCCAGTGCTGTCCTCATGCACAGTATCCTCCCATCCCCCAGTGTTCTATTACACAGTATCCTCCCATCCCCCAGTGCTCTCCTGCACAGTATCCTCCCATCCCCCAGTG
>NC_022030.1:62338078-62342948 GCF_000317375.1 Microtus ochrogaster
CACAGTATCCTCCCATCCCCCAGTGCTCTATTGCACAGTATCCTCCCATCCCCCAGTGTTCTATTACACAGTATCCTCCCATCCCCCAGTGTTCTATTACACAGTATCCTCCCATCCCCCAGTGTTCTATTACACAGTATCCTCCCATCTCCCAGTGTTCTCATGCACAGTATCCTCCCATCCCCCAGTGCTCTCCTGATCATCATCCTTGCATCATCATTCAGAGCTCTCCTGCAGTGCATCCTCCCTCATAGCTCGTATGATGAGTAACTGCCATCAGCCCACAGACCGACATATCAATGATAGCAACCGGTACATCGATGATAAGGTCCTGGTTGCAGCAGGGTGTCACTTTGCCTTGTTGTATAGATGGCACAGAGTAGGCGTCTTCCACAATGCAACCAACCAATTGATCGGGTGATCTTCCCAAATCAGACAGGAAGCAAGCTGCCTAGCTAAGTAGTATGCATCTTATTCCAGTGACACAGAAATGGTGATTAACCCAATCATGGCTTCACTGTGGGAGGGGGGTCACAGAACAAGTCCATGACTGTGATTTACATCTACCTCCTCTGATAAAAACTCAGGACCACACAACTCCCACAGAGCCAGGATCCACGCTTGGATATTTGGTGAGACAGGGCACACTGCATCTGTGTTCGTCACTCGCACTAGTAAACTCTCCCATGAGGTCCAGCCCTGGGTGTACCATTTCTGGGCTCTACCCAGTCCACCAGAGCTTGTTATCCGTGTCTACCTGCAGAGGCCAGGCTGCTGGTGGCCTTTATTTAGACACTCAAAATGGAGCCTGTTGTGAACAGTGTCAGGGGACTAGGAGGTAGGCAGCAGGCTTTCTGCATCATAGGAGGGAGGGGGACGGTGAGAGCACACTGCATACAAACAAGCTGGTGGCTCCTTTAAGAAGAAATACCTTCTCATGAGCCGAGATCCCTGAGGATGCCTCCATTTGTGGAACAAAACTGAGCACCAACTCTGTCGAGTGTTATGGTGCTAGCCATGGACGATACCATCCCCACCTTCAGAGCCCTGCCTGCTCTACAGCATACCTGACCATGGCTCCTTAGGCTCAGGGCCCAGACAGCTGGAAAGCCAACTTTTTGCTGTTTGTTTTTTGAGACAGGGTTTTTCTATGTAGTGCTAGCTTTCCTAGAACTCACTCTGTAGACCAGGCTGGCCTCAGACACACAGAGATCCACCTGCCTCTGCCTCCCAAGTGCTGGGATTAAAGGCGTGTGCACCATTACCCATCTAAGCACTGAACTTTTATTGGCCAAAGAAAAGGCAATTTACAGCAAATTCCAAAACACTATCCCAAATGCAACAAGGCTCACTGGGGTACCTGGAACTTCCAACTTCAGGGCTCCTATAAGACACACTTGTTTTTCTCACTAGACAATGGCCAAACAGAACCTGGACGGTGGCAAGATAGTGGAAGAGAGCTAATGAGCTGTAACATGGAAGTTTCGGTGGCTGTGGTGTTTCCTTTCCTTCTCAGGAATACTCCAAGTGTGCCCAGAACGCCCAGGGGATGGTGCCTGGGCCCACCCCATAGCTGCAATCAAGAGCTCAGACATTATACAATAGAGAGACAGACCGCACTGTAAATGTCATTCTGCCAACTCCTGCTAACTTCCTACATAAACATCCTGGATAAGCAGGCAGAGCAGCTGAGCAGCCCATGCTGCCCAGCCTAAGCACGGCACTAATTAAAACACAATGCTTGAGAGCACGTTCCTAATTGCCCGCAAATTAATGTACTGTCCCATGACTCCCTGCCTTCAATACACCTCTCATGTGTGAAAATGGTGAACTTCCCTTGGAGGGCGCTTCGGCAAGTCCCCTGCAGCCACCTGAAATTCCCTACAACAGTTCCCCTTGAAAGTTGCATCCAGGTAACTCCAAGAAGAGCCTCTGTCCACCCAGGAGAGCTGAGCTCAGGCCAAGTGGGGCAAAATGGAGCCTAAGAAAGGTGCTGATGGACCAAGCCAAGGCTAACTGAAGGAAACATGACCTCAGTTGCTGATCAGAGAAGCTGATCTGAGCTCATGGCCATCCTACATGGCTCCTCTCCCTGAGGGATCCTTGCCCTGGGTCCAACAAAATCCAAGCCCTGGAAGGGTCTCAATGATCCTACTGGGGCTCTGAATGGAAACTGCTCACTGGTGCCACCACTGAAGAGACTCATACAGAGAGGCCAAGGTTTCCAAATGTCAACCAAGGCTGGCAAAATGGCTCAGAAGATTAAAGTGCTCGCCACCACACCCAGGACCTACATGGAAGAAGAAAAGAACTGACTACCTCTGGATGACCTCTGACCTCACATCTGTACCGTGGCACATGCACACATCCAAGAAATAAATGAAACAAAAATGTCAAGCAGCCGGGCAATGGTGGCGCACACCTTTAATCCCAGCACTCGGGAGGCAGAGGCAGGCAGATCTCTATGAGTTCGAGACCAGCCTGGTCTACAGAGCTAGATCCAGGACAGGCTCCAAAGCCACAGAGAAACCCTGTCTCGAAAAAAAAAAAAAAAAATGTCAAGCAACAGGACAGGGGACACAAACATACTGGCGGTGGTAGAGATGTTGAGTCCAGCATCAGCAGCGCCCATGCAGCAGGCCACTACTATGAGCAGAAGACCTTAGCACAAGTCTCGACCGATCCTCAAAGACAGGGGCTGATGCTACCTGCAGATGCATCTCACAGTGAAGGCCTGGCTAGTCTCACAGTAATCCAGACTCGGCCTCTCACATGCTAGGAATACAGGCATGGACTGTAATTCCCAGCTCTGTACTGTTGTTCTCAGTTAATAACTTTAAAAATGAAAAAGGGAAGTGACGTGACCGTATACAAAGGAATGGGGCGCAGTAAAAACAGTCACAGAACAGCCTCGTGGGCAGGAATATTAAAATGGTGAGTGTTGCCCGTCAGGTGCTAAGATGCACACAGCACGGCATGGGGCTTTACTTCTTTTATTAAAAAAAAGAGAGAGACAGAGACAGAGAAGTGGAGAGACAGAGCGTCAGAGACACAGAGAGGCACAGAAAGATATACACAGAGAAAAAGAAGGCACTCACAGTGAACAGCAGCTACCCACAGGTTTGTAGAAGATTAGCCAGCAATGCAATTCCCCAGCGACACACCTAGCTAGGTCAGGTCTGTATCTAAGAACAGGGGCTAGATGGGGAGGGCCACACTGGCTGATGAATACCCCCATTTCCTCTGAACCTCAATTAGGGTCCTCCTCCTAACAAAGAAATACGCTCCAGGGACCTATACTCTACCCTCTGGGAGACAGGTAGGACACCAGTTTCGTTGGGCTTTAGGTACAAGGCTCCTCCCAACCTCCTCCTTGGCACTATCAACCACCTAAGCCAACCTCTTCTAGTACAAGCTCTTTACACACAATCTACACCATTTCCAAAGAACTACACCCCAAAAAGGAAGGCACAGAGTCTCAGTCACTGCCCGCGCTCCCAGTGCCCCAAGACGGCCTAACTCAGAGCAGGGCAGGTGTCCCAAGGTAGGCCTTCAGGCAGTTTGTTTACAAAGGGCCAAATGTACTGCAGACCAGAGCCACAGACAATAGGTAACTAAGGGGCAGAGCCCAGTACTAAGAACAAGAACCCCAGACTGCACTCTGCTGCCCCCTCCCTCTAAGACTCCTGTGTATAGAACACACTGGTAATTCTCTAGCCGTCTGGGCACACCTTCGTGTGCATGTGCAAACTCCCCACCACACACCTCAGCCTAACAGAGGGGCCTCATTCAGGGTGTCCACGTCCCAAAGGAGGGCCAGGACCATGACAGAGCCAGTGCTTCTGAAAGTCGCTGAAGCATACAGAGCCAGTGTTTTGACAAAGGTCAAAAACCCTAAGGGAAGGAGGAGAGAGTGAGCTAGCCGGCCTTGGTGGGTTGTATCACTTCTCACACCACTGAAGCAGGAGGCCTAAGACTGGATGTCACCTGTAGGTACTATTCCACAGAGGAGAACTAGTGGGCTGTGCCCTTTGTACCCAAAGGACAGCCCTTGGCTGTTTCTGGAGCCATTGGAGCTTCCCAGCACTCCTCCCGTCCTCATAGAAACACAGTCGGGCATTGAATCCGCCTGTGCTCTCCACTGCTGAATGCTCAGAGACCCCAGCATATGCCTGTCAGCTGCACTGTAAGCTTGCCTGCCCTTGAGAACCTGGCCCCACTCTGCAACATGAGGACGTGAGTGACTCACATGGGGTGTCTATAATTATATACATCATGGGGATGTATATAATTCCTGGGCAAAACAGATGTCCTACCACATAGCATGCAAGTCTTACGGTCACAAAACATGATGATGTATTGCCAGCACTAAAGGACATAAGTGCTAGGGCTTCAGGTAAGTAGGAGGCACAGGGCCCGCTGGCCCCGTAACTACTACCTGCTTGTCTGGGTCTTTGGCTACCCTTCATTCAAACCAAATTTTTCTTTATACAGGCAGCAGGCTCCGTGACTCAGTATACACACAGAAAAGGAAGTAAGATAATAAAACGTAAGTGATGAATAGGAAAGACTGTATGTACCTCCCTCCAAGTCCAGCCAATGGCAAAGAGGAGGAAGTGACCTGGGATGAGGGATGTAAGAAAAACGACTTCTACAGTAATCAACTTTATATGGAAAAACAAAAAACCCAGGATAGCCAAAACAATCCTATACAATAAAGGATCGTCTGGAGGCATTACCATCCCGGACTTCAAACTCTACTACAGAGCTACAGTATTGAAAACATCTTGGTATTGGCATAAAAACAGAGAAGTCGACCAATGGAATCGAATAGAAGACCCTGACTTTAACCCACAAACCTATGAACACC
>NC_022030.1:62344423-62369899 GCF_000317375.1 Microtus ochrogaster
CAGGGCAGGGAACCCTGATTGCTCTTTGTGCTGACGAGGGAGGGGGACTTGATGGGGGAGGGGGAGGAAAATAGGAGGCGGTGGCGGGGAGGAGGCAAAAATCTTTAATAAATTAATTAATTAATTAAAAAAACAAAGATGACTTCTAGCCTATTCACTGGACTGCCATTTTTTTATAGACTGGCACCTGATCTCAGAGGATAAACTGCCTCGCTCTCCACTCTGCCTCCAGCACTAGTTATGATGATGTGGGGTCTCATTCCCCACATTGTGACAGAACTGTGAGCAAGCCCCATGCAGAATGACAGAGATACACAGACACGAAGACGGAGTGTGGAGCGAGTAGGGGAAACATTTAAAGCTTGCTCCTCCAATAGGGGATTCCTCACCTCTGTGTTAATACATCTATATGGCAACAGCACGTTTTGCCTGTGCAGGTTTGAAAAGCTGACCTCCCTCAGCCTGCTGTGTCATGGGCCTCTGTTCAATGTACTAGGATGACTTATCAAAAACACTGGGAATGTGACTGGCTTCCCTCATCATTTTACGGATATGTTCAGACACCCAGGATGGGGAAGCTGAGAGGGGCCCAGGCACATTCTCTAGAGCTATGGGAGGTTGGGAAACAATTCAGATGTCAACAGACATCTTGAGGAAGGGGGGACACCTGACCAAGCACCTTGAGCAAATCTGTAAGGAGGACAGAGGGGACTTGAGGACCTGTGAGCAGGGACTGCAGGTGACTAACCTGGTAGAAAGCACTATTTCTTGCCAATTGCTCATTATTCCTGTCCCAGCTTTTCCAGATATCTTCCTCTCCCCATAAAAAACCAAACATGGATACACGTATGCACATCCTGAGGCCAGCCACACACTACCAGAGATGCCTGGGACATTCTGACCTCCCTCACCCACCCAAGAATGCAGGCTGGCTACAGAGACCGACATCTATGGTCAGCCCTGCCCTCTAGGTCCCACTTGCCCTGCTATGCCAGGACCCTCCCCCACTTCTTGCCTTGGCAGCTAATCATCCATTAAGCACCAGTTGGAGCTCAGATATTTTGCTGATAAATCAAGGTATATTAAAAGGTAGTCAGGGCCTTTCAAGACCAAAAGAGCCCAAGCTAAGTACAGCTCTGTCTGTGATGGGGCACATCCCACAGGGCAAGACTGGAGCGTCACAGGCAGATGTGGATGGGGTCTGACAGCCTGGTTTTGTGTGTCAACGTGACACAGCTAGAGTCATCAGAGGAAAGAGACTCAGGAGAGATCTCCATGAGATCCAGGTGTAAGGTATTTTCTCATTTAATGATCAAGTGGGGAGTGCCCAGTCTATGGTGGGTGATGCCATCCCTGAGCTGGTTGTCCTGGGCTCTATAATAAAACAGGCTAAGCAAGCCAGTAAGTAGCACCCCTCCGTGGCCTCTGCACCAGTTCCTGCCTCCGAAATCCTGCCCTGTTTGAGTTCCTGTCCTGACTTCCTTCAGTGATAAACAGCAATAATGAGGTGTAGACCCTAATAAACGCTTCCCTCCCCTACTTGCTTTCTGGTCATGGTGTTTCGTCACAGCAATAGAAACCCTAAGACAGTGTCTAAAGGGAGCACTTAGAGCAGCCATTTCCAGACGTGGGGTCAGAAAAACCAAAAAGAAAATCCTACCACTAGTAATGGTACAACTCTAGAGATACATGTCCAGCAGCCTCAGGAAGCAATTGGCTTCAAGAACTGATAAAGAGGGAGGTGGGGGACTTAATTGGGGGAGGGGGAGGGAAATGGGAGGCGGTGGCGGGGAAGAGACAGAAATCTTTAATAAATAAATAAATTAAAAAAAAGAACTGATAAAGCCTATCTAAATGGGGCAGTGGGTGGAGGAAACCCCATCACCATTCGTCTGCTTCCCTTCTTGTAGTGCCTAAAGGCCCAGGCACGCTTCATCTCCTAGAGTCCAGCTGTGCCCTAATGTGCCCTAAGGGACTACAGCTGAGACTTCCCATACTGACCAGAAGGACCTCACTAAGAACAGAATGAATGCATAAATGCATAGATGGAGCCAGACTGTATGAATGAATGAAGATGCGCTCTCTCTTTCTCTCTCTCTCTCTCTCTCTCTCTCTCTCTCTCTCTCTCTCTCTCTCTCTCTGTCTCTGTGTGTGCGTGCGTCTGTGTGTCTGTGTGTGTACTACGCAGTGTATGTGAGGGCCCCTGTGTACACGCCTGGAGCAGGACAGGACATCCATTATGTCCACTGCTCTCTGCACACTGCCTAGAGACACGGTCTCTCACTTTACCAGAAGCTCACCATTTCTGCGAGGATGATTCAAGATCCACCTGCCTCCACATCACAACACTGGGGTCAAAGGCTCATGCGGCTATGTCCAGTTTTTTCTCAGGGGCCAGGGGTTCAAACTCGGGTCCTCCTGCTCGCAGACCTCATGCCTGCCCAATGAGCCATCTCCCCGGCCCCTGACTGCACTATTTCAATATAATGAAGAGGTGAGTTAAAATCATTTTAACCAACACCAGTACTATTAAGAGCCTTCTGAGCCCGATGCCCAATGAGTGGTTCTGGGAGTGCCCACAGCACACATGCATGGGTCATGTTTCCACCCAACAGATTGCCATCTAAACCTCCAACGGGCGGGCAGTCACAGGGTAAGAAAAGATAGGCTTAGACAGCGAGCTGACTATGATCACTATGGTAGCACAGACTAAGACTGAAGCAATGCAGAGAAGACTGGCATGTTCCCTGTGCACGGATGGCATATTAAGCCGTGAAGCAGTCCATACTAAAGATAGGGAGGCAGGCTATGTAAACTGCATGGGCAAAATGCATGCGTGTCCAAGGGCCTGCTTGTTTCCTTAAACCACACTAGTTAACTTAGCCAAATTTAGTCACAATTATCATTAAAAACTTCTGCCCATGGGGACACTATAACCAGAAGTAACCGGAAACAAAGCAGTTCTGAAACCCGAGACCAGAGACCAATGGCCTCTCTGGGATCCACATTCCAGCAGAGAGACAGATTCTCCCCTTAGGTGGACCGGAAATTCAAGTCCAACAGCTTGGCCAAGGAAGGCCTGCAAAGAGAACTCCTGGCTACAAAGAGAACCTCAGGTTCAGGGCATCTATAATGGGAGGAGGTAGTCCAGAAACCACGTCCAGCTCCACCAGGTACAGGACACACCGAAGACCCAGTGCACACAGACCAGATGTGAACAAGCCTCGGTGCACAAAGTAAACAGAGGGAGGGGTTCACAGGCTGGCCAATTAGCTCCGCTCAAAGATTCCCAATCAGTTAGAACATTACTCCCAACCTCTGGTTCAGTCAGGAGCAACTGTCAGGACCACCACACACACACCACAAAAGTATTCTGTCCATCTACCTGGCCCACTAACTAAACAGAGACACTGCTCAGGGAAGAAAGGCAGCCATTGGTGGGACTCGGGCTGTCACAGACACAGGGCACACAGCTCGCAGCCTACACTTGGAGGTTCCACTCCATCCGTACTGCAGTCTCCACCCAGCTTCAACAGCCTGGGAAGAGCAGATCATCCTCCCAGGAAACCACACACCCGAGACTTCTGGTCACTCAGAAAAGTGAGTGACCCCTTCACACACAGAGTGTCATCTCAACATCTAAGAGTCTTCGTGGTGAGCTTCACCCAAATGCCTGTCACTCAACCCCTTGGCATTCAAGCATGCTGGATTGAATAAAGGTGTGAGTGACTTGGCAGTCAGCACTGGAGGGTTAGGATAGAGACAGACCAGGCCCAACCTGATGTGGGACCCGAGGGTGTCCTGGACAACAGATACATGAATCAGTTTGAGGCTAGATACAGGTATGTTACCTTAGGGTGCAATTCTCTAGTCTCTCTATGCATCTAAAGAGCGCATGCAACCAGTGGACACCAAAAGTCCATCTCCCAGGACCAGGGCAGACTTGGTGTGGCCCTTCCTCCACACCACCGTCCCCTATAAGAATGCAGAGGCAACAGCAGGACCTTCCAACAGACCCAAACAGCATGGCAGAAACTGAGGAGGCAGAGCTGACACAGCAGCTCACTCATAGGTCGGCTGGCCATCCCTCTTTGCTAGCAGAGCCTGCAGCAAAGCTATAGGCCAGGGCTCTCCCTGGCCACTCCATGTGGCCAGGCAGGGCCACACCCCTCACCTGGATGCTCACACATCCTGTCTTCGGGTTAAGATATGTGAGTAAGAGAACTGTCAATACCTGGCCGGAGTTCACCCTTCTCCATCACAGCATGTCCCACAAAAGAAGGGAACCCACTGGGGTCTTTTATTATGAGAAATGGCTGGCTGCATTTTAGCCATGGGTATTTCTTACTGAAGCTCAGCTCCCAGCTCCCTGGCCCAAGAAAGTCCCCACACAGAACCTGCAGGTCATGCAGTGCTGCTATGGCTGGCATGCCTACCCGGCACCCCACTGTATCCTTTCTTCAGGGAAGCCCTGAGGCACTACACCCTGGGCAGGACCACACAATGTTCAGGACCTACTGTGGCTCAACTGGCCCAACAGGTCTCAGCACTCCTGAACAGGAAATGACAGCCAATGGCAAGAACTCAGTGGGAGTGCCCCAAGCCCTAAAAGCACAGACAAAATTGCCACTGAAATCTGATAGCCAGGATAGCACAGGTAAAAGCGGGATTGGGTGTCTCTTTTAAGAGCCACTGAGGCCACTGTTAGGAGAGTGGGTGGGGGTGCAGGAGAGAAAGTAACACTGGACTAATGCCCCACCTGCCTTAGGAGATAACTCCAGTCTGCAGTGAAGTTGAAGGTCATGGAGACTCTAAGAATTTGGAGAGGTGTTTACAGTCCAGGAAACACAACTATTTCACAAATGGACAGAAAATAAGAATGTAACAATGACTAGGTGGGTAAAAGATCTCGCCGTGCAAGCATAAGGACCTGAGTTCAAGCCCACAGAACCCAAGTAGGGTAGTGAGTGTTTATACACCCGGAGTTCCTGCTGCAAGGTGAGAGGCAGAGGCAGGAGAATGCCCAGCAGCTCAAGGACCAGCTAGCCTGGAGTACACAACACAGCAGCAAACGAGAGACAAAGAGTCAAAACAAGGTAAAGGTAAGGACCAGCACCTGGCACTGACCTCTGACCTCACACACATGCACACATGTGCACACGTGCACAGACACACACACACACACACACACACAGAATAATTCTTTTAAAAAGATCATATGAAAAATCCTCTCAGAGTAGCATATTTTTAAATGATTTCAAATGCTAGGTACATGGTTTATAAGCATTTTTTGAACTCTGAATGTATATATCAAACATATATTATTATGGTGGTTTTGAAGGAGTTCCACACAGGGCTAGAGGTTTCCTGGTACTGTTTGATGAGCACTAGCAAAAAGAACACAAGCTTTTCTTTGGGGCACTAGAGGCTGAGAGCTGATAGGTTCCTCAGATCTGCTGCAGACAGAACAGCCTGAAGCCGCAGGTAGACAGCCCACCAACACTTCCTTCCATCTAGCGACTCTACTTCACTTGTCTACAGGAAGGGCTCTCTGAAGGCCAAAGCCAAGTCCCTAAGCCCTGCACCCTCGAAACTTTAACACCTGCTCTGACAAGTAGTCCCATGGGGCTCCCACTGCAAGAACTGCATTTTGCTCCCTACATTCTGCTCTGAATTCCAATATTATGAATTATGAATGAATAAAAGAGAAGAACAGAAAACACACCTACAGTCCTGGCCCAAACCGCAGTACCCTGTTTCCACAAAAAGTATCAAGTCCTCGCTCATCAGGTTAGGTCCTTTTAAAATCAACCTCTGATCGAACATTAACATCACTGGCATCATCACAATCATCATCGTCATCATCACCATCACCATCATTGTCGTCGTCATCATCATCATCGTCGTCGTCGTCATCATCATTGTCAACATCATCATCGTAATCATCATTGTCAACATCATCGTCTTCATCATTGTCAACATCATCATCGTCATCATCATTGTCATCATCATCAGCGTCATCATTATCATCGTCATCATTGTTATCATCATCATTGTCATCATCATCATTATCTTCATCACCATTCATGCAGCCATTAAAAATTAGGCAGAACCACATTGGAGTTTGTACTGTGGACTTCTAACATGGAATGTTATACAGCAGTGAAAATAAAAAGTACAGGTACATAACCCAAAGCCATATTTAGCCCAAAAAAAAATTAAATAACCAGTTGAGTTGCTCTGGTGTAAAGCTCACAGAACTGGGCAAACCAGGCACACCAAGAGATGAGTAGAGAGGCAAGAGGTAATAAATGACCTGTGGAAGGGAAAACACCGATTCCATTGACAGGAGGTACTTGGGACACTGGAAGGGTCTAGAAAGCATGCAGCATGGCATCTCAAGTGACCAGTCAGTCACACCTAGCCCTCAAGCTGGGCTGTGCTGTTAAATGAGAAACTCCCAGGAGGTCATCTACCTGCCACCACTGAGCTGCATCCTCAATCTTGCCTTTTCTTGTATATAATTTTTGCGGTGCTGACTATTAATGCTGTCTGAAGCAGAGACAATCCAATGGGTTCCAGAAAGTTATACCAGAGAAGGTGACATTCCTATAACACATTTCTTCCCTAGCAGCTTTCGAATACAATACTGTTCACAGGGGAGTGCTGGCACAGCAGCAGCCCCGAGGCTGCATGGAGGTTTCCAGAAACACTCAGGACCTAAACTGAGAAACAGGAGCCGCCGCCAGATCTCTGTTTCCCTGCTCCACCCGAAAGCTTGTGTGCAGGAACACAGGTGCTCCACAGCAATGTAACATGAAACCCTCATCACTCTAAAAAGCTGCCAATCACACATGACCAGGCTTTTCTCTCTGCCTCCCACCAGGGGGAAAAAAGAAAAAGAAAAAGCAGTTTTCAAAAGCTGCAATGAAGTAATAACTCTTAAAAAAAAAACCATTTCCCACTAATACAAAATTTTAAAAAAGTTTTTAAAATGCTGGAATAAACAGAAAATTTCAAAAGTATCTTTCCTCTGATGTTTTTGTCTCCTTTAGGTGATCTGACTACCAGACTGGGGCTTCGTTAAATCTTGCACAGTACACTAAATGTCTTAAACTTGACTTCAAAAAGGTCCCTAAAAAAGAGGCCCCATCAAAGAGGGAACTATGCTTGGGAAGGAAGGAAGGAGAGAGGGAGGGAAGAAGGGGGGATTCTCAGATAAGCAAAGATAGTTCAGCCTGCAAGAAGGAAAGCGGGGGAGCTCCCTCAGTGGGAAGAACCACTCATCATTGCTCCACAGCCTCCACAACAGGGACAGCCAGGGGACCACCCTTCCACCTCTGTGTGAGGATATGCACAGACACACACAATCACCCCCGAATGGGGAGGCTCCTCCAGAGCCAGGGAGAGAAAGCACGTTCTGACTGTGTGTCTGGCAGCCTAGTGAAACAGGACCACTCAGGGAACAAAGCCACTCCTCCCTCACAGACACAGCATGCTTCCGCTACAAACCACTCTTATCCAGCCCAGGAAACTCAGATTCCACACACAAGGTCTGTAGAGCCATAAACATGTCCAAACCCTTACCGAACTCTCCACACCACAATACAGATTAGATTTTGTTATTGTTTTAAATACAGATTCTCCTGAAAGACAAAGTGGCCTCAAATGCACTCAGTAGTGCTGGGATCACCGTATGCACCTCCACATCCAGTTTACACCATGCTGGGGACTGAACCAGGACCTTATGCACTGCTCAGGTACTCTACCCACTGAACTGCAACTCTGATTTGGATCGTATAAGGAATCTCTGCACCTGAGAAAAACCAAAGACAAACACAGAGCACAGACTGAGTGGTCAGTGGTTACAGACACACCAGACATATTCACAGCTACAGAAACTAGGAGTTACAGCCACCAGGACATTACTCCGTGTGACTGGGGTGTGCTGTTAGAAAAAGACTACAGACCTGCTATTTGAGGGAAAGTGTGCCCGTTTTCTCTGATGACAGAAGCACAAAATCCTCCATGTGGGTGAGCCGACTTAACAGTACCCTAATAAACAACGCACAGGAGAAGAAAACACTGGTGACAACACTGAGTCCCCCAGCTACTTCAGCCCAGAAGTCCCATGGCACACAGCTGGCAGATCACCAAGATGACTGGCTGGATCCGGAGTGCTGTGAGGGAAGGCTCCCACTGGCTCAGTGATACGAGCACTAGTAAGAATAAGAGAAGCAAAGTGACCCTCTCACAGGAGCTGCAAGGCCCTGAGAGTGCCCATTTCACATACAGCCGCGACAGGGGAGAAGAAACTGGGCTGCAGCATGGAGTGACCATGATGCTGCCCCTGTCTCCACCCACCAGGATCCATTCCACCTTCCATGTCTCAATGTACTTGAGGCCCCACATCACCTGGCCATGTGGCATCCCTGAGTTCCTGAGTCCTTTCCTGGTGGTAGCCCTTGTATTTCATTAAACCTTCTGCCTGGGAACCCCAACAATGCATGGTAGGACATGGCTATTCTTGGTGGTCATTGAAGAGTTCTAATCAAGATTTCCTCGTGACAGCCGCTCAGTAGGGAAAGAATGACTAAAAAGGCCCATGGACAGGTGGGCAGACAAAGGAATACTATGTCTCCTACCTGCCTGCCACGGGCTCAGTGACCTGTCAATCTGTGGAGCTGGAAGGCAGGACAACAGGTGAGATGTAGGTAGTCGCTACAACCTAGCAAAGACAGCACTTGAACTCAGAAACCATAGCGTGAGGACACCTTGTGGGAAACTCCGAGGAAGGTCCAGATCTCTCTCACTGCAGGCTCCAGCACCGACACCACAGCCTTTCCAGTGCAGGAAAAGTAGGGAGCTTCCACAATCCCAATGCAGAGGACTACATGCCACACATACACACCTGTGTACAACACACAGATGCAGTCTGAGTGGATGCTTACTTAGCCATGAGGACCGCAAACAAGGCAGACACCCAACCCCCCCACAAAAGAGATGAAAGCAGATATCCTGTGTGGAGAATGCTAACCTCGCCCTGCCCTTAACTGACTATTAGGACAGTGACTAAAGGAGACAGAGATTATTATGACTGGAGATAAACTATCAAGAGCCAGAGAAACATTAAACAACCTACAAAGGGCAGCCTTACAAAGCAAGGCACACTCAGGGACCAGGGAGTGACAGAGATGGAAGCAAAGATGACCACATCCTCTCCTGCAGGATAAACTGGAAAGGTTTCTGTGACCAAACTACACAGGGCCTTGAAGGCCAGGCTAGCTGAGGGGATGAGCATGGCATTTCTGGAAAGTAGATATGCAGAGACTTCCCAAGCCCATCGTGTGTCACTTATTAGGCATGAAAATACAAGTTTTGCTCAAGGCGGCAGGAAGGCTTTTCTCTAGGAAATGAAAGTAAGTGCAGGAATAGCGAAAACCATGAAAGGGCTCGGCACAGAGGCAATGCCCGCCTTGTACGGCCCCTTCGGCCCCAGGGTCTTTGAGGAAACCTTTTGCCACCTCACCACCCCTTACCACCTGCGGTGCAGAACAGAGAGTGGGAGGTACAGAGGACAAGGACTTCATTTCATGTGTTTCCTCACATCCCAAATAAGATCCTAAGATCAATTCCTCCTGCGCCTCGAGGGGGGAGATGGAGCGAAAGTTCTAAAGTTCTAACTTCATTTAGTAGTGGCTGACATAACGAGGGTCAGACCCAGTTGACCTCCACACCTTCTTCAATAAACTTGCGTACTGACGCAGTACTTGGCTTTCTTGAACTCAGCCCCCTCTCCCAAGCTCACATGCACACCTGCACATGTTGAAAAGCTGCCTCGGATGAAACAGGCCCAAGGCTGGCTCCATCGTTGTCGCTCCCCACAAAGAGCAGAAGCCACAAAGGCAGGACCCAGGACTTCAGGGAGGGGATGACTTCTGCAGCTGGCACACACCTCCACGCCCTTAGTGGCAAAGCCTTGCACATCTCAAACACACCTGTCTGACTCCTGGGAGGAAGATGGAATTAAGCAAAGGGCACCTGCAGGGAAAAGTCCCCCAGCATCGCTCCCTGGAGCACATGCTTGTTTCCCACTGCTGCTCACGTGAGCAGCTGGCTGGGGAAGTATCAAAACTGCAGCTGGTAGCTCACCCAGGGATCCCGGACATGGAGCCAAATGCCCTGACAGCTAGGAAGAGGCTGGACACTTCCCTGGCTCCCCTACTGCTTTGAAGAAGTACTACTGTTAGCCCTGTGACATGAACAGAAGAAAACAAGACAATTCATCCCTGAGAGGTAACAAAATAACATGCAGTGGGCATATATTAGGATCAAACTAAATAATTTACAGATGTGTGTGTGTGTGTGTGTGTGTGTGTGTGTGCGCGCGCGCACGTGCGCGCGCATGTAGATAAATCACCCATTCCAAGCACTCATCAAAGAAAGTGCATGACCTTGAAGCTAAAATGCCTTACAGAGACCAGGCTAACCGACCTAATGCTGAGCCACCCAAACAAACCCACAGCACACTTCCAGGCGCTGGAAGGCAGATGCCATGCTTTTTGGGAAGTTGCAATGTTTACCCAAACAACCCCTCACAGGGATGCTGACCTACAAATGAAGGAACCGCCTTACCAAAGCCCTGGTACCAACACAGTAGCTACCCCTCAGACAGCTCTTCTGTGCCTCGATTTTGGGGCAGCAGGCACTCAACTTTCTTCCCCTGGCGTCTTCACCTCACACCCACAATCTGTTAGCTGTTTGTCTCACTTTGCAGAGAGGACGATGGCACCCATTAAACCCTTGGCCCAAGCTCTGCAAGGCCAGCGAGGCCTGGAATCTGGAGACTGATGGTACTACTCACAGGGAGACAGAAAACCACCAAGACCACACTTGCCCCCAGGCACACACTGTGATAACACCATGTGCTATAGAAACGCTACTTACAGCTTTTCCTGTCTCCCAGAGCTCACCCCTCACCCCCCCCCCCAAAGAAGCTCTTTGCAGGAATTACTAGTTTGGTTCAGCATATAAAAAGTCAAGGTAAGCAGAGCCTAAACAACCAGCCCTGGCCCACCAATACCCCAATCCAATCAATTCATCATTGCTTCCCCACTCCCAAAAAGGGATGCTTCCAGCACCAAGGTGTTGGGGGATATTATTTTAAATAGGTAAAGATAGGTTACATTTGTTTCTACTATGGAACATTACTTTAACTGTGGGAAGTTGTGTTACAATTGTCTCTGTTGCCTTTGGCAATGATATAAAGATGTGTTACATTTGTGCTGCATTTGTTTAATTATGTAAAAGGTAGGTTGCATTTGTTTCACCTGCCTGACTAAGGCACCTGATTGGTCTGATAAAGCTAAACAGCCAATAGCTAGGCAGGAGAATAGATAGGCAGGCTGGTGGGCAGAGAGAATAAGTAGGAGGAAAAATCTAGACTAGAGAGAAAACAAAGAGAATGAGGGAAAAAGAGAGAGGGACACGCCCAGAGCCAGAAGCTAGGCAGCTGCCAGACAGACAGGAGAAGCAGAAGCAGTGAAAGTAAGATTATGGAAGGAAAGGAAGGTAAAAGGCCCCGAGGCAAAACGGAGATGACTAGATCGGGTTAAGTCATTGAGAGTTAGTGGGACAAGCATACAATAAGGCCAAGCATTCGTAACTAATAAGAAGTCTCCATGTCATGATTTGGGAGTTGACTGGTGGCCCAAAAGGAAACCTGCTGCACCAAGGGGCAGATGAAAAGAGATGGAACCCCATGAGGCCAGCGAAGGGAAAACTCAAGGGGTCAGCAGCATGTCAACTCTTCACAGGTGAGAAATCCCAAAAGTGACTTCTCGCTGGCATCCTACAGATTCCACAAGCATCCCTTCTCATCAGGGACCAAGGTCATCACTTCAGAATGAGATTCATGCCCTGTGTTTCATCTCAGCCAGATAAAAACTCTCCAACATTCTAATCAAAATGTTGGTTTTAATCCTTAGCACAAATGCCACCCAGTTTCCAATCACCTAATGTGCCTCTGGGCAGTGTTAATTATGCAAGGAGTAATGGCCAGACATGATTCCCTAAAACTCTCCACTTCTCTGATCCAGAGAAGTTAGTCATTAAGCTTTCTTATGTAATTGCCTATTAAAATATGCCTGATTTCCTGCCTGCCACAAACATGTAGAGCCTCGTGAAATATGAAAAGTAGAAAGTCAAAGCCTCCTTTATCTAGAGGTGGCTGACCGTGGCCACTTGCAGGTTTCGCACAGACGTGCAGACTGGAATGCTGCACAGCCCTGAGGCTCTTCACTTCACAAGGTCTGACTGCTGGCATCAACACGTCTCCACCACGTCCAGCCTCAGGGAGCCAATGGTTGCAGAGGGTAGGTTTCGCTGCTTATTTGTTAGGTTTTGTTTGTTTTTAATTGGTACTGACCCTTTTTTTCCTTTTCTAAAGACTGGTGATAATTTATTGGTAGATAGATACTCATTGATTTTTTTTCCCCTTCAAGTAAACAATACCATAACTAGTCTGAAGCACCAGTAATAACATGAAGCCAAGAGAAGCCAAACTGGCATTGATTGACTTTCAAAGGTACATAAGCAGCCAGAGACTTTGCAGGGTCAGCACTGGGAATCATACCAGCTACTCGTAGCAAGGCCTCAGCCTGGAGACACCTCCTTCCCCTGAGTTCTGTATCACATGATATAAGAATGGGCAGAAAAACTTAGTTTTCTTTGCTTTCCTTTTAAGATTTATTTTTATTTTATGTGTATGAGTGCTTTGGTTACATGTATGACTGTAAATATGTGTGCCTATGCGGTCAGAAGAGGGTGTCAGATCCCCTGGAACTGGAGTTATGGAGGGTTGTGAGCTGCTATGTGGTGTTGGGAATGGAACCTGGGTCCTGTGCAAGAACAACAAGTGCTCTTAACCACTAAGGCAACTTGTCAGCTGTCTTCACCTCTCTTTCCAACCTTAACTCTTGTCAGTTTTCATGAGAAGCGTTCAAAAGGTTGAAAACCTAGGATGAGTCCATCTCTACACACCCACGTGACTAAATATCATGCAGTCCATTTTAAAGAAAACTAGTGATGTCAAAAACATCGCCTGTGATCAGAGAAAAGAAACCCGGTCACACCGAGTATATAAGACGGTCTCAAGCCTCGTCACAGACGATGGTGGGGAGAAGAAAGCATGGTGGGCAGTCAGAGCAGCAGCTCCAGCCGCCTGGTGACTGCTGGACTCCATATGAAGCGCCTAGTCTTCTAGTACTGTATAACACGCATCACACGCAGAAGGAAAGCACTGGCCTCCCAAAAGTTCCCTATGATCAAGTCTCCTCCTTTCTCCCACATTTGCTTTCCTCTTAAAACTATAAACATAAAAGAGGTCCTGCCGGCAGTCCTGTCCCCTCCTCACAGATTGGGTTCCTGCTTACAAGGTCAAGGCCAAGGGAGAATCCCGAGTCTTCCGATTCCTAGGCCCAGTGTGGATGCTGCATGAACACAGGCACGAGGCTTGGGTCACCACCGAATCCCCAGGAAGAAAGCAGCAGGCAGCACTGGGTAGGGAGCTCAGGTCACCACCATGTGGCAGTGAGAATGAGCAGCATCTGGCAGGTCTGACAGGACAGACTGGCTTCTAGAAGGTATAGGGCTGAGTCTCGAGTACAATACCTGAGTCTGCCTGGCTGGGGAAAGCAGAAAGGAGCTAAACCTCTCCCTGCAGCTGAGTGACCAGCTAGCAGTCCAGAGAAAGCCCCGCCTCCACAGAACACAGCAGAGCTCAGGAGGGGAAAGACAGAGCCCAAAGCGACACACCCTGGCTGATAAGAACAAGGGGCCACTTCCACATTGTCCTTTTAGTGCTGAGCCAGCTGTGTGTACACAGAACTATCAGTGTTTGGTTTCGGATTTTCTAACTGCACTCCCCAACTGAAGGATAAGTTCACAGAGACACTAATGTCCCCCTGCTTCTTACCCCAATAACAAGAGGATATATGGCCCCTGTCCCCCACAGTGAGAAGAGTCAGCCACACGACTAAGGGGATTGAACTGGGTAGAAGCACAGTGTTCCAAAGGTGCCCATGCCCAGCTCTACAGATGCACCATGGGCACAGAGTTTAAGAGAGAAATTCCTGCTGGAGAAACCACAGGGCAAAGCCGCCGTGGGGGGAGGGGGTGAAGAGGTGGAAGGAGAGGCAGAGGCTACTGTGCTGCCTGAAAGGATAGAGCCAAGGCTACAGACAGCTTCAGGAAGCTGGGCAGGACCCTTCCCACGTTTAACCCTCCCAAATTGTAGAGTGTGTATTGTTTAAACCACAAAATCCAGGCAACTTGTAAGGGCCACAACAGGGCACCGACACAGGGCAAAGGTCACTGGGGACTAATGAGAACCGGAGGAACGGCCTTGTGTCTCGGGCCCAAGCAGTCAAGTGAAACAGACACTTGTCCATGGTCAGTCAGTAGTACACTCGCCCTTCTCCGAAGTTCAGAAGGCTGGGACTGACTCGGTGTCCACAGCAGAGCTTCCAGAACGGTCACCAGCCTGGTGATGACGTCACCATCACTGGGTTTCGCCTGCATCTTTGGAGTCCCCTCCCTGAAGCTCTGTGAGGCCACCACTGGACCAATGCTTGCTGTGCTGTCCAGAGCTGTCC
Source organism: Microtus ochrogaster (assembly GCF_000317375.1). Lineage (NCBI taxonomy): Eukaryota > Metazoa > Chordata > Mammalia > Rodentia > Cricetidae > Microtus > Microtus ochrogaster. The sequence continues at coordinate 62,359,078 of NC_022030.1, forward strand.
TATGCTTTCTCATCTTAGATACTTCAGGCCTCTTGCTCCCCAACCCTCAGTGACCCCCATATGAGGCCTAAGGCAGAAAAGGCTCCAACATGCCTTATTTCAAACTCCTAGGCCTTAGAGGACAGGCACTACACAAATTCCACCACCAGGTAAGGGAGATACAGGTCGATCCATGGCCCAGGTAGTAGTGGTCCCAACTCCAACGGCTCTGGCAGACAGGCCTAGGACACAACAGTCTGAAGACACAGGCCATCATGGTGAGGAAAGCATGGGGCAGAGCATACAGCTGCTTGCTCAGAGCTGGGCAGCACAGAAAGCAGGGAAGCCTTCAGCTGGCTTTCCCCTGCTCTCTTATTCAGTCGTTCTGTGGGATGGTGCTGCCATATTCAGAGTGTGTCTTCCTTCTTCAGGTAAGCCTCCCTGGAAACACCCTCACACTGCTCCCAAAGCTAAGGTTCACGGATGCCTGAGGTTTTCCAGAATCCAAGCAAGCCAACAGTCAGAATTAGCCTGACAGCCACCACCTGGATTCCTGCCAGCCCAACATCACTCCTCCCCTCCAGGGCCCAGATGCTGCCTTCCGTGGGCCTCCCCAGCCTGCCTGACTCACAGGTCAGGTTAAGGAGGTGAGATGCATGCTGGTCCCTCCATGGGGACAGAAGGATGCAGTCAAGAAATGACCGGATATAGATGCTCTGTGCAGTCTCTGAGCCTGGATCTGAGTAGATGAACAGACCCTGCAGAGCGATGACTCACAGCAAGTTCTCAGGACCACACACTCCTCAGCTCCTACCCTGGCTCTCCAGGATCCCCTGGGGTTAGGGCATTTCTCATCTCACTAACTTCCAGCTTAAGTTGGCACTGAGTCCACATACAATATTGTTATGAAACCTAAGAGATGATTTTTAAAAATCTCTGGGGTGAAGGTGGCCAGTGGAGGAAGCGGAAGTGTGCAGGTGGAGACCAGCCTGGCCAAGGAAGGGCCTGGAACAGCCTGGAGCACCTCTCAGCTCTACCCGCCTCCCCTCAGAATGAACTGCGCTGAGTGAAGGCCTGGTATCCTGGTTACAAAGTAACCGGTATAACCTTCCAAGCAAAGGTTTATGTTGTTGAGACACTGTAGGTCAGGCTGGTCCTCACTCACTACTAGCTCTAGCTGTCCTCCAAAGCAGCCTCCTAGTGCTGGGATTATGGACATAAGCAACCACACTAAACGGCTAAATGGTATGTTATTTTTAATAAAACAATTACTTAATAGGTCAGTATTAAAAAGACAGTGGTGAATGCCTGTAATCTCAGCAATCAGAAGGAGAATCAATCACCTTGAGTTGTTCAGGCCAATCTGGGCTATTAGATGAGTTCAGGCCAGCCTGAGCTAAATAGCAAGATCCTGTCTCAAAAAAAAAAAAAAAAAAATTCAGAAAGGTTCTTAATTATAAAAATGTCCTTTACTTAATTCAAAACTTAAATATCCAAAGTATGCCTAGACAAGAAACATCTCTTCACCTTAAAGATGGCAGAGAAATTGGTAACGGAGCTGTATTTGCAGTGCAAGTATCACTATAGCCCGTGTCCTAAGGTGCAGCCCACAGAATCTGCAATGACATACCAGGCACCATGACTGGGTCCGGAAATACAGGGCAAATGCTTGGTGCAGGGAAACGTTAGTCTACGGGTGTTTCTCCCCAGGTCTCTACTCTGAATAACCATACAATGAACACAAATTACAGATATTTAAAGTAACTGTGTGTTTAAAATAATAGGATGGTTCAGGCAGACCACAGTAATTGAGGGCTATTGTTCACGGCATTTTGCCCGTTTATTAGTAACGTCTTGATTGAGGCCAATTTCAATGCATAACTAGCCACACCTCCACACTGAGATCCCAGGATCTGATTGGTGGGACTCCGAATCCTCCTCCAATCACGCACCAGTTACCACTTCCCGGTTCTGAGGTACCAATAACCTGGTACTTCTTGACTTAGGACTTGACAAGAACAAGGCAATAACCCCACACACAGCAGCCACAGTCTGCTGATCCAAGTCTGACAGTGTTCCCATTTCAGAAACACACACACACAGAGAGAGAGAGAGAGAGAGAGAGAGAGAGAGTCCTGCAGCCCTCCATCCCAAACGCAGAGCCATCAAGGCTTCCCAACACAAAGCACCCACCCACCCCCTCCATTTATTCCCTTGCTCCACACATCAATGGAGGGGAGTGGTTATCAAAACTTCTCACCTAAAGAGGCAATGATGCCCCCACATCAACCATCTGGCTGGCCACGCCTGTTCCATGTCACCTTCACCTATGTCTTCATCTGCATTTCCCTGGGACATATTTAAAAACAGTCATCTTGTTCATTCCTACTGCTTGATAGGTAAGCATTTTTTTATTTCCTTCTTCATCCACTGTTCACAGCAGGCTCATTAAAATCCTTGTATGCACAGGTTTTCAAGGGGGTTACACTTCTCCAAATGATTCCCTCCATTCACAGACTCCAAGTTAACAAGAATGAAGTACAAGCAGCCGCTTCAGCCGTGGCCTTTCCAGGGCCAGGAGGCCCAACACACCGGAGGCACCCCCAAAGCCTCCCCATGTTCTCCTTCCAGGAAAGTCGCAGGGTGACGAACAAACAGGCTCACCAGGAGAACCCAGCCATGCCCAGTTGGCGCTGAAGCCAGCCATCAGCTGCCACCACTCACCACCCACCTGCATTCATTACACACCAGCCCTCTTGTATTAGAGACATTTGCTTACAATCACACCAATATCTTGATTTCCCTAAACAGGCACTGACATAAATACAAATTTAATATTAAACCATCACCAACAACCACGGGGTGAGGCGGGGAGGGGACAAACGAAAGTAATCAATCTCAATTTTCTTTGCCAAATTTCATGCCTGTGTCGTCTACTGTGAGAATTTAACCCTGACATTTAAAGGTGACATTCGCATTCTGCAGACTAGGAGGGAATGCACGATAGATACTTTCTAATGAAAAACCCTATTTTGCAATGAAGACACTTTACATACAAGCTTTCTATAGAATTTAGTAACTCCTTGGCCAGCAATAACCAAAAATCAGGATCGGCGAGATGGCTCGGGGTGGGGGGGGTAATGCACTTGTTAACAAGCGTGAGGACCAGAATTCAGATCCCTGGTACCCAAAGCTGTGTGGATGTGGCAGCCCAGCTGTAATCCCAGGCCACAGGGCAGTGGGCAGGTACACCTGTATCACAATGGGCCTGGCGTTCCCTAGGTTGTAGCTACATTCAGGATCTGCTGCTCTCACAGATCAAGTTCAGTCAGATCAAGGGACAGTGGCCCTGTCTACCAGCAGTGACGATGCTAACGGCGCTAACCAATGATGCTCCTACAGTGTGACTCACACCCTTTAACCCTCACCTCAAGCTCAGAGCAAACAGCCACCCTCATTGTCACTGAACAGAGGGGAGAATGAGGAGTCGCACATGAGCCCTGGCCAGGTCACAGGATACTCTGTGGACCATCTATTAAATTTCAGGGTAAAGCCAGGTGTCTATAGCAATGGAGTTCAAGGCCATCCTGGACTACACAGTGAATTCAAAGTCAACTTAACCATATCCTGTCTTTAAGTAAAAAACCTCTAGCCTGCCTGAACACTGATCACCCATGTGGAGCCTCCCTGGGGACAGTTCTTTACCCTGAACCCTAACCCTCTCTCATTGGTTGGGACAGAATAATCCCAAGGGGTTTATCATGATGAGGGTCACTGAGGGTTAGTAAGGAACAAAGAGACAGTTCCACCTTGCTGTGGGTAGCTTCCATCCATGGAGGCTGATCTGTCTGGGGCTCTTGTAATAGACTTGCTGGAAGACTGTCCCCTCCTCCAAAACACTCCAACTATTCAAAGGTGTTCAAGGACCAGAATTGCACAGGGAAGGCATGGCTTCAGACAGATACCCACCTGGGACTCCACCTGAGACCCACAGAAGAGACACTGGGTGCCTCAAGCCCACCCCATTACACCTGACTGCCCGTGCACACCAAGAGCACAAGCTGAAGCCCTAAGCCCTGAGTGATATTAGTAGGGCTTCAGGAGGTGACTATATTTACATGAGGCCATGGGGGGACACCCATGGGAGGAATAAGGACCACACTTACTCTCTCTCCCTCTCCCTGCCACATAAAGACACAGCAAGGAGGCAAGACCCAAAATGGAGACTGCCCCAGGAGCTGCCTCGGCCGGTATCCTGACCTATGACCTCCCAGTCTCCAAAAGAAGAAGTCAATGACTGTTATTACCGCTGCAGCAATCCAAGCACATGAATACACCCACAGTATCTCCATGCCAGCTACCAATCCCGAACACAATCAGAACAATCCACCCTTCCCCGCCCCTGCCCACCAGCTGCCCAGGGATGCAAGACAGTGCAGAGCACCATTGGGAAGACTTAAATGTTTTAAATGCCAGCACCAGGTCTCGCCTGCACCTCCACTCAGTTCTACAGAGAAAACAGGAGCAGGCTCAAATACCACGACTTCCTTTCTTCCTCCTCTGCAGGCTTGTGTCCCCATTCTGCCACTTCCACGCTCCCTCTCTGCCATCTCTGAGCAGTCACACCCTCTCCTTGCAGCTAGCAACTTTAGCTTCCACAGGGTTCTGGGACTCGGTCCTGGGCTTCCCCCTCACTACAGAGCACCTATCGCAAACCAAAGTTTGATTCCATAAAAATCCACCCTAGGCTTACTTACAATGCATGGGTGAGGGGCTACTCAGAGGCACACGGGTGGCCCCAAAACAACTACACCACGATTAAGTCTCTCTAGCAAAGACAACTTTCCTATATATGCACAGACAGGGTCCCCAGCTCAGTCCACCTTCCAGTCTATCTGCTCTAGCACCTCCCAAGACCATGGCACGGTGTGCAATTAAGGCAGGATGAGCTACCAACGGCTGGGATGTGCAGGACAGAGACACTGAGACAGGATGACAATCCAATGACCCTCTCCACATACCTTCTTTTTGGAGGAGGAAATGTCAACAGCCACCAAGCCCCAAGAGTCTCTTCCAGGCAGTCACAACTATTGTGATGCAGGTGACAACTGTTAAGCCTAGAGGACAGAATCCTACAGCACAGGGGTTCATTGTATCTTCTTCTTGACAGCCCGACTTGCTCAGTATGTCCCTGTGGCTGCGCCAGCCTCTGCTCTCTTACCCTTCTCGCCACCATCTCCACAACCATCACCACCTCCAGCAGCATCCGTCTACCCAACACGGCACACATGAAGGTAGAACCAAGGTTGCAAGGGAGAATTTAGGTGGTACCATTGCACAGGCTGGGGCCTCCGGTTGAATAAAAATGACAAAGTTATCTGAACACTGCATGTCCTCACCCTTTGCTTCCTGACTGCAGATAAAATCTGACAGTTGGTTTGATATCCTGCTGCCATGATAGACTGAATCCCAAAACCATGAGCCAAGTAAAGCCTGCCTCTCTTAAGGTGCTTTCTCTCAGGTACTTTCTCATATCAGTAAGCAGATTACTAACACTCATGTACACACATGATCACCTCTCTATGTAAAATTCTGTACATCCTACATCAGTCATTACACCCAGAGGACAGGAGATTAATCACCACAACACTCAACCTCAGCTTCTGATCTCCAAGTCGAGAATGGTGTCTCTGGACTGTTGTGGGGACTAAAACAACAAAGAGCACAAACTCTGTCACACAGCGCACAAATCGCTGCCACCATCAGTACCAGTTGCACACAGGCGAAGTCTGGTATGAGGACTGCTCTATGGAGTGAGGCCAGCAGGCCAGAATCTCCTGTCAGCCCCAGCTGCTGAGGCCTGAGGACAAGACAGTCTGCCAACGAAGGGTTGGTGTGAGTGAATAGTGAAACCCACAGAACTACAATCAAACCCCCAGGAAGCACACACAGGTGACACAGAAGGCAGAAGGACATGTATAGATTACATTGTGACCCCCCCCCCAAAATCCTACATTGAAGTCCCAACATCAGAAAGTGACTCTCACCAGAAATGGAGGTAATAACATTGACTGATGTCATAAAGGTGAGACCCCCTAGCAATGTGACTAATTTTCATATGAGAGGGAGGCGAAGAGGGCACCCATGCACGTGCCTGCAGAGCATGCAAACACAGAGAGGACACAGCGAGAAGCTGTTACCTGCAAGCCACAGAAAGGCCCCAAGAAGTTACACCAGCTAGCACCTTGCTCTTGAACATCTAGCCTTAGAACCATGAGGAACGCTTTCACATTGCTGGATTTCCCGGGTGTGGTTTCTTGCTGTGGCCACCACATGCACAATGCATACAACACCCTCTCCCAAAGTCTTGAGCATCCCCATCGTCAGTCAGCCTTCACCTTGCCTTACAGTCGATGCCCTGCCTGCCTTGTGTAGCAGCAGCATCTGCACGCTGACTTGAGAAATGTCTAGTATGAAGGGTATACTGATGCCAGGCAGCTGTTGCACTACCTTCCAGAAGATCTAATATCTCCTAAGGAAGTTGAGCAAGCCCTCATCCACACATCCACCCACTTGACCAACACCCAGTAATTCTGGCTGTGATAAACGGCTAGGGGTACAAGCTAAGAATAGATATCAACTTGGCCCTACTGTCACCCCCTCCCACCCCCACCACTCTAGGAAACAGAGGGCAATCACTTACACTCATTTCCTCTGGACTCAAGTTAAAGGGTCTGAGATGGGGCATGGCCACAGTGTTTGTTGTGTTTATTTCTGTGGCTGGAAGGAGCAGTAGAATGTTCAGGAAACATTCATTCCACAAGCACTTACTGCCAGACATGCATGGGAGAGGAATGCCAAGTGCCAGAAGGACAAGAAGACAGCAGACTGTGACCAAACTGTCTGGGAGGGGAGAACAGGAGCCCAGCCAAGAGGAGCCATGGAGTAGAACTCCCGCTTCAACAGTACCACAGCCCGAGGGGCCCAGAAGCTAGAGACCACACCTGAGCATGGAAGCAGCCCACAGTCACCATGATCCACAGAATGGCCCAGCCAGGAAGGACACACTCAGCCCAGCAACTGCTCCTAGCAGACTCTCAGGTTCCTAGGCTACCCCTCCCTCAAGGGTATCGCATTTCCACTAGGACCCCAACACCAGCACCTCTCTTCAATATTTCCCCAGCTCTCTCTGAATGTCATCTCCACGCTTTGCTCCCAAGGAGCTCAAGATGCTGTAAGCAGAGGATACAAAATCACTCTCCCCCCTGCCTTAAGTGCTTTATTCAACAGGAATTGCTCAGCAACCACTCAACAGATTCACGAAGGACACAGTAACTCTGGACTTGCAGAATGTAAGCAAAGGAGCGTACGGTGAGCATCTCACTGCTGGCAGAAGAGCTGTTTGAGGTACGGGAGCCTGAATGGATCACACTTCTCTGTAGCCCTAGCCTTTGAAGCACTTTTGAACTTTTTTCTTTTGTTGAGGACCAGTCTGCCATCTCTCTGCTGCTATCTGACAAAGCTGTAAAGAAAATTACCCTGCTCTACCTTGCCCTATCCAACCAAACATTGGCAGAATCCAGGGGAACAATTAACTCAAACAGTATCCTGATGATTCAAGGGACTTGGATCCCAAGGATCAGTCCATCCCCAATGGCTCCTTGGTCAAAGCCAAACCTTTCCGCTCCCACGTAAAACCCAGGATTATCTTGTAGTATTCAGAATGGACCCAACTAGTCCCCAGCTGAGGTGAACAGCCCTGAAATTATTAAAGCTATAACGCCATAAGCATGTGCTTACAGAAGTGATTTTTTTTTTTTGAGACAGGACTTCAAGCTAGTTATGTAGCCAAGACTGACTTTGAACTTCTAACCCTCCTGCTTGGCCTCCCAAGTACTGACTTCCAATTTATGAGGATCTAAGCCAGGGTTTGGTGCCTAGTAAGCAAGTACTCTACCAAGTGGGCTACTTCTCCCACCTCAGAGTTCCTAAATTTAAGATCTTTACTTAGTGCCATAAATAATTCTGATAACAAGTCCCAAGAGGATCTCTCAATGTCAGTCATGGCGGCCTCAACAACCTGAGGACACAGCCTTACCAACAGGTCACTACTGCGTGCTTCCTTCCTTGAGGAGCCTTAGTCCTGTTACCACTAAGGTACAAGTTGCCTTCAAGGTCAGGAAGGCTGTCTCCCCTCCCACAGAGCCAGGATGCACTGGGCAATCTCTGCAAGCCCAGTCCTGGGTGAGATGCTGGCTTTGTCACACGACCACAGTCCCTGAGCACTTTGAGCCCTTGCTGGGGCAATCTACAAGTCACCCTTTAAAAAAAGTGCACAGTCACATGAATCGCCAGGTCCAACCCTGGCACAGCCATCAGGAGTCATCTACATGGACTCGGGGAATCAGTGACTTCAAAGAAGCTGTGACCTCAACCATCAGGCCACCAAGCGTCAGGACACTGATGACCCAGAACACAGGGTGGAGCCTAGGGCAGATAGGAGCCAGCCAGGAGAAACTAACTGTAGGTGGTACCCATGTGGTCTCCAGGAAATGAGTCCATAAGCATCAGGCCCACTGCAAAAGCCCGGGGTGTTGAGCTGGGTGACTCCTTTTTTATTCTTTATTTGCTCCATGACTTATCCTCAAAAGCTTTCAGGGCGAGGCCAAGAATGCCATTTCATTCTGGAAGCCCGGGTGGGCCTTTTAAAGGCTTGGGCAAAGCAAGGACTAGCTAGATTTATGCTTTCAGATCTATTTATGGATTAAGTTGTTGGTTGGTCAAACATGTCATTCTCCAGGGGAGACATTTGAGTGTGCAGATCACACTGGCACCCAGACTTGCAGAGTCACCTGTGTTTGGTCACATCAACACAAATGCAAGACTCTGAAATATACATATCAAAGGCAGGAAGAACTGGGCTGGGTAGCCAGGCGGCTCAACTGGTAAGGCACTTTTGCCTTGTAAGCATGAGGACCCAAGTTTGATCTCCTGAACTCGGGAAAGACTGGGTGTGGCGCTGTGTACTTAAAATTCCAGCGCTGGAGTGGAGGGGTGAAGGTGGGAGGATCCCTGGAGCTTGATGAGCAGCAGTCAGTCTAACCAGCTGGTGAGTTCCAAGTCAAAGACCCTGTCTCAAAAATGGTAGGCAGCCTTCTTAAGTCATGATACCCGAGATGCACATGCATTCACCTGTACACACGCTCACATATCCAGGCATGTCTATGTGAGCATCTGTGCACATGCATGCAGGAACCCACAAAGGCCAAAAGACATGGATCACTGGGAGCTCCAGTTCCAGGCAGTCATGAATCACCCAGCATAGTTGCTGGGAACCAAACTTAGGCCCCCCATATGAGCAACAAGTGCCCTTAACTACTGAACCATCACTCCAGCCTCAGTGGGTCAGACTAAAAACTTGAAAAGCTACAAATTCATGCCACTGGCGAAGAGTTAAACTCGGCATCAAGATAGTAGAATAATAGCAGGCATTGGGCCTTTGGGCTTTTCACTAAAAAAGCATGACAAAGGATACAGATACACAGGTATCGCAAAACATGTAGGTCCACTACCACATAAGTAGGAAGATGACAGGAATCACCCATCCCCAGACTCAGACCCTCCTCCTACTCCTCATACCAGGGCAACTGGACAGGAGGCTCCCAAAGGGGAACATCTGAACTAGAGGTACCCTACCTGAGAACTGACAAAAAGCTGCATACCCAAGTGCCACCCTGACCTCCCGTCACCTCTCCAGGACCGAGGAACTGAACAGCGATCCCTTGGTACCATGGAGCTGTTTCAAGTACCTCTGAGAATACCAAACCCACTGGGTTCAAATCCTATCTGTCAGCGAGTTGTGTCTGCATGATGCCTACATGTAATAACAGGTTCCTGTTACCAACATTGCTAGTGCAAAGTTGGAGCTGTGTTGGGGATGGCATGGGATCAGTATGTATATTTCATATTATATACAGGTGGCTAAAACCAAAGATGCAGAAGATGCTGACGGACAGGGTGACTGCACCCTACGTGAACACAGGGGAAATGGGGGCTGCAGTGTGCATACAAGTACAGCAGTCAGAGTAGCCCTCCTGAGCATGGAGAGAGGCGCGGGAAGAAAATGGCCAGTCTTCATTTTCACACTGCATCACCACCAGATTATCCTGGGTTCAAGAAAGAGCCGGGGAGTCATGTTTGAGTCTAGAGTGTGGGAGAAGCTCCTGAAACTGGCATGAAACTCCCTGAGGAATAACCTTGATCAGACCAGAATGCCACTCCCAGAAGGACTGCCCAGGCAGAAGAGCCACCCAGCCAGAGGCCCACGCTCTGATTAGAGGCAAAGAGGCACTTATTTGAAAGACGACAACTTTTAGTCCCGTATTTTCACCATTTCCTGGAAAGGGAGGCAAAGGCGGGCTCTCCGGCTGGTACAAAGGTTACACACCAATAAGGGACAAAGAAGTCACGAGGCAGTGCCTAGCAAGGCAGAAGAACCAGGAAGTCCAGCATCTGCTTGGCAGTGGCACACAGCAAGGCAAGTCCTAGCAGGGAAGGCAGGGAAGGCAGGTAATTTGGGAGGAAGGGCAGGTATGAGCTCTACCCTAAGGTCTACACAGCCCTCAGCATTATCAAACTCTGGCCAAAACCAAAGGCAGCTTCCCAGCATTGCTGAAGCAGTGTGAGGTCAAGAAGGGCTCAAAGACACGGTCATGGACCGTGACTCACCATACACTTCAAAGAGGGGTGGGGAAAACCAGACAGACAGACATGGAGAGACAGAAAAGGATGGACAGACACACTGGAAAACACAGAGAGAGAAACAGACACAGACACACACAGA
>NC_022030.1:62370058-62377611 GCF_000317375.1 Microtus ochrogaster
AGCAAAGAACAGACACACACACAGAGAGAAAGAGAGAGAGACACACACACATAAACAGAAAGAGAAACAGAGTGAAATAGACAGACAGACATGGAGAGAGAGATAAGGATGGACAGACACATTGAGAAACCCAGAGAGACAGAAACAAAGAGGGACAGAGACAGGCATAGAAAGACAGAGACACCCACATTAAGAAATATAGACACAGAGACAGATGGACACACAGAGAGACATACAGAGAGACACACCAACTAACATACTGAACTCCTCCAGGGACCTCTATGAAACAAAGTCCCCCAAGTATGAAAAACACATGGGTTTTTCTTCCCACCTTGTAAGCTCCAAAAACAAAGGCTCTAGGATGCAAGTTGTCAAAAAGATTTGCCTGTGAAGGTTTCCAGGAGGCTTGCTGCTGGCCAGAGAACAAGCCAGCAATCCAGCCAAGCAAAGGTTAATCATCAGAGAAGTTTGTTAAAGCCTTAAGAATGCTTACCAGGTGTCAGTTACACAGAACTGTGGGGGGGAGGGGGGTAAGGGACAAGTTCCTAGAAAAGTCAAACTGAGTGGTTTTCATCCCTGGACCTGGGGATGAGGAAGAGCCAGGAATAAAAGGTAGCCCTGGTTACACAGAAGGGCTGGGTCACTCCAGCACACAGGCATGCATGCCTCCTAGAAAATACCACCACCTCCACCTGAAACACGCGTGTAACTTCCCCATGCAGAGCTCTGCACTGCAGACCAGAGCCAGGGGAGCCCCAGGTTCCCAGCCTCAAACTACTGTAACTCTAGGCTGTCCTGGGCACCAAAATAATGTAGCAACAGCCCTGCTCTCCACCCACAAGTTGCCAGGAACAACCCTCCCCTAAGGTTGTGCCAAAGCAAAACAAACAAACAAAAACCCTCTACACATTGCCAAAGGGTTCCACCGAGGACAACATGGCTTATGTGCCCACCACACCCTGCACCCCTAAATGGAAAGAGATCTTACTCAACACCTGAATTTATAGACAGGGCAAGTGAACCACTAGGGAAGGGAAAGGCATGCCGGCTCTTGCCTGTACTTCCCGACCTCTAAGGCAACCTTCTCCCCTCCTTGGGTCTCGCCCCTACAGCTGGCTGAACTCGCCCATGCTCACTGGTGAGCCATGAGGCACAGTGGCAGATCCTTTCTGGGAGGAGGTGCTAACCCTGCTGAACTTAAACCCAGAGTAGAGAATCAAACACGCGGCTGGTGAGAATGTGAGAGCCAATAAAGGAAAATGGTTTCGCAATTTTCTTAATAAACCCACCACACCGCCCAGCCACTCTGTTCGATATCTACCCAAGAGCAATGAAAGTGCCCATCTAGCTGAAAACACACACACCTGCTGACGACAACCTGATCTGTAAATGACACAAACTGAACCCAACCAACCAATACCCTTACCACCAACCGGGTAAACAAAACCTAAGTTAGCCGGCCAATGGAATATTACTCTGCAATCAACAGTCAAGTGGCAGAAACACAGAAGCTGGATGCATCTTCAAGCAGGCGAGTAAAAGGGGGTCTCCGCTGCATAAGCCCATTCCTCTTTAATGCTGCAGACGACAGAAGGATCTGAGCTGACGGAGAGCGAACCTGAGCAAGTGGACGGTCAGGAGGAAGGGCGAGTCGCACAGAGTGCGAGGAAACACAGAGGAGACGTGGGACTATTTCTGCAGTCCACTGTGGCTTCGTGGTAAGTCCAACCCCCTCAAACGACACCTGCAGGACATAAATCCCACCCTTCCAGTCACAGAACTCGATTACTCGCAGAAAGAGCACTGTAGGTGTAAAGCTGAGCCTCTCCCATCCTGCACTCAGCCACCTTCCAGGGGGTCCTGCTCCAAGCTGGGTAAGCACACTGCAGGTGGGACCCTCCACTGTCAGACACCAGTAAATGGGGGAAGGTAACAGGGCCTCATCTGCTCCTTCCTCAAAGGCAGCAGGCCGGAGCACTACACAGAGCCACTTCCATCCATGGCGTCCCTGCTTCCATCCATGGCGTCCCTGCTACAACCGCAGGGACATCACTTTCATTCTGAGGGCATTGATTTCCATCCATTATACTATAATTACAGGTCTGGATTACATCTGTTAAAAAGTGATTTAGTTGGTAGCGGAGGTTGGTCTCAAGCACGAGGACCTAAGTTCTAGTCCCAGAAGCCACTGAAAGGGGGCAGGCATGGAGGTACACACCTAAACCTAAACTTGGGTGGGGGTGGGTAGACACAGACATGTCCCCAGGGCTTGCTGGTCAGTGAGAGACCACCTCAAAACATAAGGTGGACAGCTACTGAGGAACGACATCCAAGGATGAACTCCGCCCTCCAGGTACGTGTACACACGTGTGTGCGCGCGCGCGCGCACACACACACACTGAACTGCTTGCTAGTGTCTTTAGGATTCATGCCATGGATGTGTGTGTGGCTTGGGTTTGAAAGCTGTCTCCACTCAGCTGCAGTCAGGTGAGTTTCAGGAGCACAGCATTTGGAAATCCTCCCTCCTCCAGGACTGCAGAACCTGTCATCCCAAGCAGCCAGCTTGCCATGTGCCTCCTCCTCATGCAACTGAAACCCTCAGTCCCAGTTCTCAGCCACCACCAAGCTCTGAGAAAGGAGCCCAGCTGCTGCCTCTGCATAACTTCTGAGCAGCGCAGCCCACAAATCACAACGTGTGGAGCTGAGGGAAGCAGCCCCCTGCAGACTCTCAGGCCAGCCTTGTCTGCTTTTGTTTTCATTTGGCTTCATTAAGACGTTATAGCTGTTGTGGCTGTGGTCACTAGTTCTGGGTTCAGATCCTGCCTCAGTCACTGACAAGAACACATGACCTGAAAATGGGGTTCCATCACTTCTATCATGGGATAAACCCAGGTGACAGAAAAGGCCCCGCCCTTAGCATGAGGTCCCACAGAGAGCCCTCGGCAGGCAGTAGACAAAAGGATTAAATGGGAGGAAAGTCAGTAGTACACAAAGTGTTTAAAAGAAATTTCGGGAATCCAGAAGCAGGAGCAGCTGCCGGAGATGCCTGCAGGCAATGGTGTCATTTACAAGGCAAAACCAGTCCCTGCTGCTGGAGCAGAGCTGATCTAAGAGCCAACCCTGCCCACCCTGGCAGCTGGCCTCTCACTGGCCCTGCTCTCTGCAATGCCCACACCCTCTCTTCCTAAGAACTGCCCAGGACTTAAACGTGAACGGAAGCCCTGGGAAGGCGCAGGGGACAGCGTGCACTTCTATGCAGCAAGACAGATTTGGGCCAGCTGCTTCTTGCAGAGCTCTGCAGACACCTAAATGACAGTGCACCGCTGCAAATGAGCCCCCCGAAAAAGTCATGACCCCCCCCAAGTTCGGTAGAGAATGCCAGACATCTTTACACACAGGGAGTTCCCATCCCTGTGAGCAGATGGCAGGGCTTCCATGAGACTGAGAGGGGAGGGGTCTTGTTCATCTCCCCACCTACCCTAGACCATCTTTCCAATGCTCGTAAGGAACAGGAGTCAGAATCTGGTCTAAGGGACACGCAGTGTGTCCTGTGGCCCTGAGTCCTGGCAGCCCTGCTGCAGGCACACCTCTGCAGGCAACTGACCAGCAATAGTTCCGTGACGTCACAGTCTGCAGACTCTCAAATAAACTCTCAAACACCTAATGAAACCTCCAGTTCAGAATAAAGGATGGCTTAGTCTTGTATCTTAGGTCATTTAAAAAAAAAAAAATGGAGCCTTCAGTTGAATGTGACTCTAACAGGAGTTATGCAACAAGAGCCAGGGTAACTGTAACCATGGAAAAGGGATCTTCTAGACACGTTTCTGGAGAAGTTCGCCATGATTAGTTTGACACAGCATCTTCCTACAGAACCTGAAGGCAGGTGATGTTCCAACAGTCAACATTTGCGTACAGAATGCAGAGCAGTGCCCTCTGCCCAGCAGCAAGAGTTCAAGAGTTCCGCTGCTTCACCCCATCTCATCAGTACACAGCTGCCACAGATGCAGGGCCAGGCTCCAGGAGCAACTGAGAACAAGACAGATGCCTGCCCTCACAGAGAAAAAGTGCGCATACACGCATACACACACACACACACACACACAGCCTAAATTTCTATACCTGATATAAACTTGGTACACCAGGTCAGGTGAAGACATTACTATTTCTGGGGGTCTCCCCAGCAGACTCTGTATACATACTCAGGTGTCCCAGCACGATTGTGCATACTACACAACACATGAATCTCTATCAGTAACATGCCACACACGTGACAATCACACACAATGTGTGTTCTTCCTTTTTGGACATTACTCTGCTAAAATCATCCGTTCCTGGAACTATGTTTGTTGTGGAGGGGCCTCTGGGTAACGTCTGGTGAGATATGCCAGCGCTGGGGGATAATGCTTTTGTACACTGTACAGATTTGTCACTCATTTTGGTTTAATAAAACACTGACTGGCCGGTAGCCAGGCAGGCAGTATAGGTGGAGCAGGCAAACTAAGAGAATCCTAGAAAGAGGAAAGGCAGAGATGCAGTTGCCAGTCATATACAGAGGGAACAAAAAAAGAGATGAGAAATATCTTACTGAGAAAAGGCGCCAAACCACATGGCTAAACATAGATAAGGATTATGGGTTGATTTAAGTTGTAAGAGCTAGTTAATAATAAACCCGAGCTAATAAGTCAATCTGTTTATAATAAATATAAGCCTCAGTGTATTTCTTTGGTAATGAACAGCTGTGGGACCAGGCGGAACAGAAATTTCCCTCTACATATTAGAGCAGTTCTCTGGCCTCTCAATTCCAGCCACACCAGATCAATGTGATCCTGAGTTTGGGAACAAAGGAGCAAAAGGTGAGTCGTTTCAGGGTCAGGAAGACCCTTAAGACCAAAGCTGGAGCAAGATGCGGTAGCTAACACAAGAAATCCCAGTCAGGAAGATCCAAAGTTTAAAGCCAGCCTGAGCAATTCTGCCAAGAGCCCATCTCAAATAACAATTAACAATAATAGTAGTGGGTGTAACACATGTTTGTGAAACTAGCACTTGGGAAGCGGAAGCAGAAAGGTCTGCATCATCCTCCACCACATAGGGAGTTCGAGGCCAGCCTGGGATGTGTGAGACTCTGCCTGAGAAAAATATAGAAATAAAAAGGCTCAAGTCTGACCCCAGGGGGCTTAGACACAGAAATGAAGGAACAGAGGAGGGATACATTTCTCAAAGGTCCTCTGGTAACTTGGTGGGGTAGAAGCCTATCCCAGATCTGCAGGTTGGCACCGCTGTCCCCAGCAGAACAAACAGAGCCATCGAGGTTAGGATCCTAAAGGCATCATCAGTTTGCTTGGAGAAACTAGCCATGGCATTACAGGGACATCTCTGTGCTGTGACAGAACTACTGTCATAAAAGCAATCCTAGGACACCCCTAAGCCACCAAAGTCGCACGCACACACATGAGAGAGAGGGGCAGGGAAGGGCCATTACTTCAGTCCCTCTGGGCTCATCTGTATACTGTCCCATGGTTAACGCAATTAAAGACTGCACTGTCCTTCCAAGTGTATACTACACTGGTATCCCCAGAAAATGAGACACCCTCTCATTCAATAACCACTTAATGGACACCTGTCTCCGCCATCCTTACCACACATGTGGACCCTTTGAACTCCAAGCCACCACTGGATCTGTCTTGGCAACCTTTGCCATGGACAAAAACAATGTCCATGAGGTTGCCCTCCAGGCTGGCAGAGACAGGAACACAGGGCAGTGGCTTGGGAAGCTCACCCCGCAGCCATGCTCCTCTACATGTTTTGGGTTTCTGTTAAAACGATGACAGAAAAGACTCCCTTACGATGTTCTGAGTATGTTATGGAACACATGGGCACACAAAGCCATTTTCAAGAGGGATGTATTACTCTCTGCTAGACAGACCTAGACAGTTCTAAGAAGGGCACAAAAACAAAAAAAAAAACAAAAAAAAACAAAAAACGGCTGCATCCATCAGGGGAGTCAAGCGCTCCAGCCACACCCTCAGCAGTGAAAGCAAGCCACTGCCCCGGCCACAGGTAAAAGACAGTAACTTAGCTTCCCACAAAAACGAGGTTTTGTAGCTCTAACTAACTAGACCCAAAAATCCTAAGCCTGCCAGGCACCTGCATCCCACCGAGAGTAGATGTTGGGTTCTGGAAAAGAAGCCCCGGTTCCGAGAGTTCCGTGGGGTTCTGAACCCTGTGTGGCAGCTCTCTGAGCCTCAGGCTGACGGCTCAGTGCCTATCAATGGCCTCAGTCCCACCATGTCATAAGCTTTCCAACCTTCTGTCATCCTCCACAGAGCCCACCCTCCGGCTCACTCTCAGCAGGTCAGAAGCAAGCTCTGGACCCCTGTACCTCAAGGTTAGAATCGATGGTAAAACCTGTATATGACCAAATACACACACCTGGAGCTGACAGACAGATAACACCACGTGACATATATTTAGTGCATTTTACAAAAGTCTGATTGGTTAGGAGACCTCAGGGCCATTATGACCCAGGCGGCCTGGACTGTAGAGTCTCAACCAGTTTAAGCACTCCTGGGTCAGTCTAGTCCACAGAGCAAGGATACAGTCACCTCATTCACAAGAAACTTGTGTATACCACAAACACTGAACTGCTTAATAATCTACAGCAGCAAGAGGCTGTATTACTACTGTCCCTGCCTCCCCAGAACTCCGAGCCCATCCCTGCAGACCCACATCTACAAATCCCACCTAACCACCAAGTGACCAACATCTCCCTTCCACCCAAACCTCAGAGGACCTGCACCCATGTTACTAGAATAAAACTTCAGGCTTCTCACCACCTCTCCTGCGGCCTGAAGCTCACAGGCACCATTAGGCTGCCCTCCTGTTTCCCACCCGTCCCAGACTCCTGCCTGGTATCCTACCTCCCTTCACTCACAACCGCCCATTATCCACCATCTGAGCGGGGCCACTTAGCCCCACCATCTCTGTCCTGCAGTCGTGTGCAGGCCTGGACAGCCGTCTCATGCCCTCCCACTACCCAGCTTCTGAGGCCCTCCCTGACCTCCACTCCACAGAAGAGGCAGTGCTCATCTGCCAGCCCCACAAGCCTCAGAGGCCAACTCTGCCTGCTGCAAGGCCTGGAGAGAATCTATTGCTCCCCCATTAGCTTCTTCCCATCCCAAACAAAGTGAGGATAAGCGAGGCCCTCCCACCACCAGCCCTCAAAATAAATATTTGTCTTTGCAAAGCCACTGGAGAAATTCACACAGCCCTGATCCACGGCCCTGTGTCCTTCCTGGTTGGCCCAGTGCGGTCGGGGCTGGTTAGAGGGGGAAGGGCCGCTCCTGGGACAGAGCACTGAGAACAAAGAAAACAACCCCTTGAGAATCCAGTTGGCAACACTTGGCTTTTCTTTCTTCCTTTGTGTCTTAGCTCTAATTGTACAAACAACAGCAACTGAATTGTGTTAATATGTTGTCATTAGGACCGCAGACAGCTGGGGCCAAGTTCCAGAGCCAGTTGCCTTTCAAATACCAAGGAGAACACAGCACTCAACC
>NC_022030.1:62377711-62390013 GCF_000317375.1 Microtus ochrogaster
GAGGGTGAGAGGGGACATCAATGAGCAGCTTGACTACATACCCCAACTGCCCAACATCCGCCCCAGGCCTGGCGGAACCCATCTACAGGACAGAGCTACTCACTACAGGACTGCACACACAATGACATATAAACAACGTGTTATTCAGCCAACGAGAGAAGAGCCATCAGGCAATCCTAGAACTAAAGCTTGACACCTAAGCCAGAGAGAGAAGAGTGCCGGTCACTCAGATCTTTAAAGCTAACGGTAAGGAGGACGACCCTAGACAGGAAGGCGACAACCAGCCTGCCATCCTGAGTATTCTAAAGTGAACCCATTTTTGTCTAGGCAGTGGCTGTCCTGACTACTGTATGCAGAGTGAAGGAGGAAGCCAGAGGACTCTAGCTCCCTTCCAGCCTGTTCCCAACAGACACGAGGACATAAGTGGGCAAAAGACTTCTCTGAGAACATGCCCTGCAATGTTGGCACCCGCGTGACAGCCAGCGGAACAAGAAGCAGACAACACAGCTAAGCCTAGCCCCTGCCACCCATGTCTGGTCAACTTTAATTAGTATGCAAAACCTTCCTATAACGTGGTGTCCCTGTTACATGTCAAAACAAGGGGTTCCCAAATGTGAGGGAGCCTGGAGTCCTGTCAATCCCACCATTCCCAAGCCCCCAGCAGTCTAGGACCTCTGGTCACTGCCATAGGTGAGCGAGCAGGACTCCAGAAGCCACACGACTCACACATCAGAGCTTTAAAGCATGCGTGACAGTTAGTACTGACCATCGGCTGACATCCTAGGAGATGACCCTCTAGCCATGTTTCTAAGAGTTTCTGGACTAGGTTAATCGAGGTGAGAAAACACACAGTAAATGGAGGCGACGCTATCGTATAGGCTGGGATCCCAGACTAAGTCAAAAGGGGATAGGGAGCTGAGCACCAGCGTTCATCTCTCTCTGCTCCTTGACAGCGGTGTAACGTGACAGCCTCCTCTTTCTCCTGCCACCATGCCTCCCTGCTGCAACAGACTGCACCCTTCAACTGGGGCACAATACATTTGTCCTTCCTTAAGTTGGTCCTGTCAGGTATTCTGTCCTCATAGTGACAAATGTGACCAATAGAAATCCTCCCCAGTACCGAGAGTAACGGGACTCTTGTGAAAACAGAAGTAACAGTGCTAAGTTGTTTTCAAACGTCCTTAGTTTGTAGGCCCACAAACTAAAATGCTTGTATAAAAACTAAACATTCCTGAAATGACCACTTCTCATTTAGACTGTGACCAGAGACAGCGGTGGAAAGAGATCTGGCCAGGCCTGTCCTGAGCTGTCTTCAGCACGGTCCTATTGGCTAGGTCCTATTGGCTAGAGCCTATTGCATACCAGCACGACTGGACACGGTCAGGAAGTATTTGGAATTCTTCTCCCAGAAGCCGAGTGTCTCCCACCCTTAAAAGCTCCTACCCATGATGCTAATGACAGGCAGCCAGCATGCGCAGCTTTAAGGCTGAGACAGTTGCTTGTATAGAAACACTGAACAAACACTCCAACACTGCAGCCCGAAAAAGACAATCCCCACCAAACAGCGGGAGAAGTGTGAAATGTGCAAATGAGCCTGCTTAAACAAAAACCCAATCTGCTCCCAGAGCATGCAGGGTGGCCACCTGTTCAGGGCTGGTGGAGTCCTGATTACAGAGGAAGAAACAATACCAGGGAGATGACAGCCCCCTCTTGGGTCCTGGTCCCCACCCTCAAGCCTATATTTAGGCTGCTCTCTATGGAAAATGTCCCGACCCTGCACACAAACAAGCTATTTGGCTGGTTATTCAAAGGATCCATTAACAACCTCTTCTGCCCACCACGTGGTATCTGCTCTCCTCCCTCCCTGGTCACAGAAACAACCCCAGTGCCCCTCTGGCCTCTGGCCCTGGTCAGCTGTGAGCAGACAGCGCAGGAAGGTAAAGAGATCGCACTCAAAAGACTACACTGTCCTGTCCATGGGCATCTCCGATCTCAGGGAAGCCATGTCTGGGTCCAGGTTCCAGAGCACTAGACAAGGGGGGCCAAAAGTCCCTCCCACCTCCTGAGAGGCCAGGACTCCCTACAGCACCACACAAAGCCTTTCTTCTCCAATCTCAGAACAAAATAACAGATGCTGCAAAGATTAGAGATTAACATCTGCAGAGTGCATTTTCTTTCTCAGAGAAAGGTACCTAACAAAGAGAAAGAATTATGTAGCTAAGCGCCAGATCAGAACCCCAAACCTGGGCTTTAAAAATAACTAAGCCTCATCCGGCTTTTCCAGACTCAATCACTTAGTCTGGGATGCAAAAGTGCCTGAGTGTCAGGAAGGGGACACAGGTCTGAGTAAGTGCTGGAACCATGAAGCAAAATCAACAGAGACGGGAACAGCAGGTACAAGTGACCTGGTGGGGGAAATCGAAAGAAAAGGCTTTAATTAGGGAGGGGGGAGTAAAGAGAGGGAGGGAAAGGGTAAAATAACAGTAAGGATGTCGGAAAATCATAGTATTCACACTATTATCTATCTAAAAATACTTATAATGTACACAAGTCAGTGTGTAAATATACATAGTTTAAGTGGAATTTTCCCATCTGGGATGACAACTCTCCCTCCAAAAGTTACAGACCAGATAACACAAACCCCAACACTAGACATGAGACCCGCTCATTGTTCAGGATGGTCCAAGAGACTCTCAAAATAGTGTAGGCTACTGCTATTGCCCCTGGTTATGCCCAGAGGTAGAAGATAAATACCTACTGCTAAAGCTATCCATGCACTGCAGATACGACCTAAGCTGGATCTGACATGAAATCTCCTCCTTTAGGGCTAGCTCTTATGGTACCAGAAGGGGCCATGCAAGCTTCCAATGGAGGGAAGCAACCAAAAGTCTTGCCCAGCCATGGCACCTATGAACCATAACAACCCTAAGGATGCAGTATTGGCACAGACAGCTTGACAATAACCAACAGCTCTCCAAGTGGACTTAAGGCCACTCAACAGGAAGGAAGTTATGATCCAGGGCTAGTGAAGGAGTACTCACAACTACTACTTTGTTAAACCAGCAAAAACCCTAATTCTAAATATTTATCCTCATACCCACAGATAAGTGTAATTCCCCCTCATCAAAGAAATTTCTCTTTGCAATAAACAAAGATCATTACAGAAATCAATAATCAGTCAAAATGCAGAGTTGTTGAGCCCAGTCACAACAGATAGGTCTACAACACAACTCCTGGACCCGCCAACATGGCTCCCTGAACATGACTTGAACAAAGATGGCACCAGCAGACACCCTAAAGTGGAAGAGAGAAAACTCATGAGGCCTCAAACCCAGAACAACAACAAACAAAAAAAAAAAAAAACCTATATGCAACTAAGAAACGCTGAGAGTGGGTGAAATAGTCTTCCCCTAGGAGTAGCCCCCAAGGGTTTATCTAACACCAGATGTCCAGCACTGAAATCGTGTGTGTGTGTGTGTGTGTGTGTGTGTGTGTGTAAACACAAACAAGTAACATTATACAGACTAAGCAGGTTGTATTTATGTATTCTGGAATACACACGCACACCCCAAGAGTAAAAGAGAGGTCATGAATTTGAAAGAAAGTCGGGATAGAAGTAACATGGAAGGGTTTGGAGGGAGGAAAAAGAAGTGAGAAATGAAAAAATATACATATTCTCAACCTTTTTTAAACTACTTTAAGAAAATAAAAAACAGCTAGGTGGTGGTGGGGCACACCTTTAAACCCAGCACTTGGGAGGAAGAGGCTGGTGGGCTTCTGAATTAGAGACCAGCCTGGTCCACAGAGGGAGTTCCAGGACAGCCAGTACTACACAGAGAAACCCTGTCCCAAAACAAAAACAAAAACAAGCAAACACCCAGGGTTGCAGGCAGCTGGAGTGAGGCTCGCAAACCATAAAGACCTGGAGGCCAGCAAGGGAAGGAGTGATGGGAAGCAGGGATCCAGCTGCAGCAGAGGAAAAGTTCTGGTTTGGACAAAAACAGAGGTGACGGTGGTGGGGCCATGGGATTTGCTGTCCCTGCAGCTGCAGGACTTGTCTCTCTGCCCTCCATCTCTCTGCCCTCCAAGTCACTGTCTTCGGGCTCCTCCGTGACTCCTGTGAACTGCAGATAACATGTAGCATCTCTTTCAGAGATGCTCTCAACTGCTGGGAAAGAGTGGTGACAACATGGATCACCTACCAAGGTACCATGAGAAGCAAAGACTGACGAACCCATCTAAATAGGCAGGGGAAGAAGTCCGCAGAAATACAGCCTGTGTCTTAGAGGAAATGGGATACCAGAGAATTCCATTCTGTACTGGACCCCTGTCTAGGCCTACTGTCCCCCTGACCTCCAGAACTCCACACTCAGGGGGTGCCCACTCCTTCTATGATCATCACGGGGACAAGGGAAACTTGCACCTGAAACCATTCAAATTGGCATCCAGCCTTTCATCATTGTTCAAACTTTTTGACATTGCCAACTTCCTAAGCGACTGGGTAGGGATGCCACTGCTAGCTACGAATACTGCAGGCCAGAACAAATGTCCAACCAGAGAAACTGTCCAGGACTCAAAATGAGATCCCTGGGTTACAGACCTTCTTAGAAATACAGGTTCCCAGGGCCACTCCAGTCCCACAGAACCAGGGAGCTGCTATCTGTCTCTGCAAGCCCTCAACATCATTACATTAGTGGCCTCAACATCATTACATTAGTGACACAGCCTGCCGCTCACTGATCCCTCTGGACCACGCTGATTCTCTCCATTTAACCAGCGGCTCCTGTCAGAAAGAACCATCAACATCTGTAGACCACTGATTTAGAAATGTCACCAATATTTATCAAGATTTTCCTTCCCTACCTGCAAACAGTAAAGAAAATGGCATGATGATCTGGTCCCCATGAAGGTCATGATCTATAGATCTACAAGTTGCCCAGCCCCCAACTTCTATACTCTGGATGCAGTTTTCACTGATGCAGGAGGATAATTCAGTTCACACCCCTAATGAGGCAAAAAGGATCTGTTTCTGGGAGGAAAAGGCTGCCCAGGTCCAGGACATTATTCAAGTACAGATCCTGACCCACCAAAGCCCTGAGGACTCAAACACTGAGTGAGGCCTGAGTTCCACCCTCGGGAGCTCCTGGCTTTCCAGGATAGGAGGACAGCAGCTGAGCCAAAGGCAGCTGGCACACAGAGCAAGGAAGGCCTTAACTCCAGAGAGGCAATACCAGCTGTGGGTAGCTCTGACCTATGTACCAGGTCACATGGTATCTCTAAGAAAGAGCATCCACACCATACCTAAAAGTCACGAGATTGTGAGGGCTCCCAGGGCTGGCTGGGCATGAGGTCTCTACGGGAAGCAGCACCTGGCCAACAGTGTCATTTCTAAAGGCGATAGTGAAACTGCCACCTCTGATTAGACCTGAACTATGACCAGCACGGCAGACAGAGCCCAAGGAAAAGGAGAGCCACCCATGACAGTAAGAAGAAACTTTTTTCCCTAAACATACACACCTGCAGTAACCAGACTAAACAAACTCTTACCGAGTTTACTGTATTAAGCAACTCCACAGAGAACAAGACGCCTTGGTTACAGGGCACATCCCCAAGCCTGTCTCTTCCAGCGTCAACGGCTCAGAGAGATGACGATGGGAATCACACGTAGCAGGGGCTCGTCAATTCTACCTCATGCAAGGAGGCTTGGCCCAGGCAACTCATCTCCCCCAGATACGTTTTCTACACTTCCGGGTTGCAAAGGTGTGTTGGAAAACGGTTTCCTCTGAGACTGAAACATCCCACCCTGCAGGTGAACTCTTTAAACAGGAAGGGGGACAACTCAAAATAGCTCCAGGTTGTCCCTGACTGACCAGATTCACTAGGCCCCTCTCTCCCAGAGTAAGCAATAAAGGTTAGAGTCCCTCTCAGCCCAACCAAGCTACAAAGACAACGCAAAGATCTGAAAGCTGCCTGGAAGAAGAGAAAGCAGAGGAGCTGTTTGGGAGAGGTTTAGACCAACTCAGTCACTCGGAAAGAACACTCCAACCTGTTGAGCTGCCTGTAGGCTGTGCAGTGTGCAGTGTGCTCCAGGTCCCCAGCTTTGGTGAACTGCCACCCATGCTACAGTGGGCTTTAGATACACAGCTGTCTTTGAGTCATTCCTGCTCCTGTAAGAAACCCCTCACCCATATTCCTGTTAGTATAAACCCAATAAAACTCACTGGTTCTCCAAGCTGGATACTGGTCATATCTGTACTTCAATCCGGGCATGAGGTCCCTTTCCAGAGTAAGTGTGCTGTGCCTCCCCAGGAAAAGTTTTGTCACACAGCAGGGGGATAGCCATATTTGGGGATTACCATACAATGAACTGGCATAACACAGGTTAAGGACTTAGCACTCCACTGGGCACAAATGTTCAACAACACAGCTGCATCATGGGACTGTGCAGACTCCCTCCCATCTTCCAAGGTTTCCCAAATGCTCAGGCTGAGACATCAAACTTTCACATATCCGATCCACCTAAGAGGACCATGGAAAGCTCATGCTCTCCCTGCCCTAGTCATCCTGTGGAAGATCAAGGCAAAACAGGTGTCTACAGAGCAGTCACCTAGTAAAGAGAGCAACATAAACCCTGGATGAGGAGGTGGGTGTCTCCACTTCAGAGACTGGCTGGATTTCCCAGCGGTGCCTGGGAAGCTGGGAAGCGTACTGCTGGGCTGAATGAGCGAGCACTAGGCAAACACATGGATCCTGGCTCTGCTGCTGGCAAGCTGAATTACAGTGTGTAACTGCTAATAGAGGCTTTAGCCTTGAAAGAACGATAAGAGAAGCAGTTGGCCGGTGCACTTCAATCCATCCACCCCAGACAGAGTCTTCAACAGCCAGAGGGGAAGCTTACCCAGGAGGCTTGACTAGAGGTGAGGTGGGTCCCAGGCTCACTTCTGGGCATGACATGGTACATGCTACATCCCACATCAGGCCATACCCCTGCAGAACACCCCAGACATCTGCTGGGCTTGATGTGAAACTAATCATTAATATTTCCCTAAATACTCAAGACTCAGGGGTTAAGAAGATTCTCAGGGTAAGAAATAAAGACTAAAGAAAATTCAAAAACAAACAAACAAAAACAATAACAAAACAAAAAAACAAGGTATCATTTTTAAACAAGGTTAAGGATGGAAATCACATGTATCCCAGGCCTAGAGACAGTATCCCCAACATATTGCTATTTGGGAACTTCAGTGGGCTCTTAAAACTAAATAAAATATATCTTATTCATCTTTATGAGATTTTCCAACGAGGCCAAAACCGACTCACTGTGACAAGAGCAGCAACCAAAACATCCTCCTCTTTCCCAAGGTAGTTCCTCACCCCAAGAGCAAAAATTTATGTAGATGCCAGAAAACAGTGAGGTTTTAAACACACTATAACTAAGCCAAATGCTGGCGGGCTATGTCATCACAAAAACCATATCTTCAAAAGTCCTCCTAAGCTGAAAGGGCTCCTGTTATGCCAATCCCAAGGCCTTGATAAAGAGGCCACAGACGGGAGAAAGGTCTGACTAGACAGCTTTGGAAATGACAGGTTTGGTCTCATGAGGCAAGTGATTTTTTTAAAATATTTATGATGATATGCATATCTTTTCTTGAAAGATTCACATTTTTGCTTTTCTCGTGCTCATTACTAGTCACAAGGTGATCTGGGTCGGCCTCTGACAGGGATAGGGTTTCACTTCAGTTACTATAGTGATCCAGCACTAATCATGGGTTCTCCAAATTTATACCTTCCCAGTTCAATATTAGTGAAGATATAGGTATCCAAATTTGGTTTTGCTTAACCTTTTTTTTTTTAAGATCTCTCTCTCTCTCTCTCTCTCTCTCTCTCTCTCTCTCTCTCTCTCTCTCTCTCTGTGTGTGTGTGTGTGTGTGTGTGTGTGTGTGTGTGTGTGTGTGCTGTCTGTCTGTCTGTATATACCTGCAAAGGGCAAAAGAGGGTACCAGATCCCTTTGGAGCTGGAGTTACATGCGCCCTGACATGGGTAGGTACTGAAAAACCGAACTTAGATCATACAGAAGAGCAGCAATGCTCCTAACCACTGATCTATTTCTTCAACCCAAGAGCTACCAATCAGTGAGAAACCACAGACACCCCCAAAGCAGACCCCTCTCACAGGCTACTACTATCACTCTTAGTAACTTCTAGAATTTGATAATAAGACCCTGTTGCTGAAGATACCACATACTTGAGTTGTAAGACATGAAAAAAAAAATCAAGCTGGTATAGACCTTGGAGTTGCATCCTTGCTGGCTAACTTTCACAGTACTGGAAGGTTTTATTTATGCTACCAAGAATGAAGTTTTTGACAAATTTAGCCAGTTATGAATCCCACAAGCTACAACAATGACTGCCTGGCAAGATATATCCACTGGCATATAGCAAGATATGTATTAGTGGCACAAATGACATAGGAATAACCACCCACTTTCTGGTAGGCTTTAAATCCTGTACCAAGAGATACACTCTAGGCCTGGTACTACTAAGTAGGCCAGAAACTCATGACCAGCTAGGTTATAGGTCCCAGAGAGAGAACTTAATACTATTATTCTGCAAAGTGGACTCAGTAATAAACTGCCCCCTAAACTAATCTCTATACCCATAGATCAGTGCATCTCTCAGCCCTCATCAGAGAAGCTTCTTTTTGCAGTAGATGGAGATTAATAGAGACCCACCGCAGATCAGTATGCAGGGAATAAAAGAGACTAGGCGTGCTCAGCTCCAAATGGAACATCTGTATAACACCCCCTCCCTCCCATGAGGCTCAGGAATCACAGCACAAGGGAGTCAGAAAGACTGTAGTGGATGTCTGCAGTGAAACAGTATTTGCTGGACATGGACAGCACGGCACACATGAACAAAAAGCAGCTGTGACTGCACACGCAACACCAAGTCTGCCAAAATCCCAGGATGGATGCGGAGAGGTTCATGAAGTCCCCCACCCTAGCTTATTGACTGCTGAGGGAAGGAAGAGTCCATTTTCTTCAGGGATGCTGTCCCTACAAAAGCAATCCATGCTGCAGCGGAGGGTCCTACACCCGTGCACATACAGAGAGCACTGTATGTGGACTCCGTGTGTTTTTAAAGAGAACAAGAAAACACATGAAGTTCTGAGGGGAAATGGGAATTGATTGGCAGGCAGAGTTGATCAAAACACATTACATACATGCGTGATATTTTCAATAAAAAGTGTTTGTTCTCTTCTCCCTCAAGCACATCATGCTACCACAATTTTGCAACCCTCTCCCCATGCCAAACATGCACGGAGCAATGTAAGATCTGCCCGTATCTTAACACGGACATGGAAAGACCATTCCATTATAACAAATGGGCCGGGATCTAATTAGAAGAGGAAGGGTGAGGTCCTGAAAGACTTGAGCTTTGGGAAGCCAGAGAGACCAGGGGCCTAAATCACCCCTTAGGTCAGAGGTGCTGTTGAACAACTTCCCTCATGTGTTCAGGGGTCATCACCCTCTCATACCTCCACCTCCTCCTCTATAAGACAGGGCCATTGTGAACAGCAAACCATCTGTGCTCAGGCTCTCCCCAAATGAGCAGTGTACCACTGTGGTGAACGGCAGGAAGAACAGAGGCAGATACGAACGCTTCTCCAGTCCCGCTGAATTTACTACAGTCCTGGCATAATATAGGCATTCCTCATCCTAACAAAAACAATAGCATTATCAAAGTCCCCAGCAGCAGGATCCATCCATCAGTTTTAGTTTTCCTGAGAATGACAAAGGTTATAGCCAAAACAACGGGACTCGATAGCATCAGCTATCAAGAAAAACTCACTGTGGAAGAACAATTTTAAAAAGAGAGAAATGCAACCACATCCTCTTGCTGGAAGTCCAAAACCCCACAGTGCAGCTTTAAGAATGGGAAATGAGTCACACCCAGCTGGAGGCCTTCCTCTCCTCCCAAGCAAGGAGCTCCAGTCAGGTGCATTCCATCCCTGGCACCAGCTTTCTGAGGGTTTCATCAGACTCCAGTACACGCTGCCAGAGAGCTGAGCAGAGTAACCTGAGAGAAACATGAGCACCGGTCAGTACTTCCGACGGGGACCCAGACATTGCTCTCAGAGAAAACCCTCACTTACATCGCCTCTCCATCAGCTGGGGGGTGTCCCTCGAAACACAAGACTCCACGTCCCACAGAAGCTGTGGCTCTTAATGGGCCTGGAAGCATCTGAAGTCAGCACAAGCAGCTATGAACACTCAGGAGGCCCAGATGCATTCAGAGTCAGTATGAATACAGGGACAGAACTTGTTATGACCCTCCCCTGGAATTAGAATATATCCCGTGGATAGTTAGTCCGTCTCCCAGCCTGCCTGGGATGTGGTTCAAGTACACGAGGCTGCCAAATGCCAAGGGGATCAGCAACACAGCGTTCACCTTCTCCACGCAAACGGCCAAGTTTTAAACCCAAACACTTCAGGGTTAGAAGTTCAGACTGCGGAGGAGCCTTATGCGGAGGCGAAGAGGGCAGAACCTGCACCTGCTTTGAACACACTCCTGCTGGACTTGGAAGGCTCCCATGCTCCTCAACAGAGGACTCAGCAGCCTTTGGCAGGCACGGTAGTGTACTAGGACAAGCCACCCGCAGGCCTTGTACTGTCACTGGCCAACAACAACTCAAGAGGACAGGCTGCAAATCCACTGGCTGGTCACGTTGCCCACTTAGATACCACCTGCTCCCCCCAGGTAAGTGATGGCAGGCCCAGAGAAAGCAAACAAGGAAACAGCTCAGGCACCTAGTAGCAGAGAAACGGGAGCCATTAGTGGTCCAAAGAGAACACAAGCAAAGCAGCCAGCTCCATCCTCTCCTGCGGGGATACTGCCTTGCCTGACACTGGGGGTCAGGACTGTGCTCTGCACACAGGCTTACAGGCAACAGCATCATCCACTTTTCCTCCTCCTCTTGGGTGACTCCCAAGTGGCAGGTGTTTCCAAGTGCCCCCTTTAGCAAGAGAGTGTGGAAGTGTCCTGCCTCCCTAGAAGGGTCATAATTTGACCCAGGACTTTGGTTCCAAACGCCCAGTGTTTGCCCGAGGGCAGGCAGATCTGCACTGGGACATGATGCTGACTGAGTCCCACTGGCTCCCTACGTGCTCCAAGTCCAAATGCCTCCCCTGTATCCGCGAACTGGGAAAAAAGGACAGCCATGAAGCAACTGAACAGGCTGGCCGGCACAGTACCCCCAGCAGCAGAGCTTCTCAAAACACATCTTCAATGTCCATGCAAAACGCTCAAGCCAGGCCTGATAACCTGTCACGGATCGAGTGGCGCCATCCCAGGCAGCTGCCCCCAGGCGTCGGCTGGGCCGGAACGGGACATGCGGGCGGCCCAGGACGCAGCGGCACCGTGCCACTTTCTCACAGGAGAGACTCTATTGTCCATTATCAAATGAACGCTGACGATCCACCGTCCCTGGCAGGCTGGCTGCACTGCCGGCCTTGCGGGGCAAGAGGCACCGCAGTGCTCTCTCGGCCGGGCAGTCGCGTGTGTACACACGCACGCACACAAGCGCGCACACACCCCGCCGCGCCACGGGCGCCCGCTCCCCCGCGCTTTCCAGAAGCCCCGGGGCGGCCTGGCCCTCACCTTCGATGGCGATGACGTGCTCCCGGATCTGGTTCTGCAGCACCGGCTCCTCCACGCGCTCCAGCAGCTCGTAGATGGAGTAGATGTTGGGATGGACCGACTCGAAGCGCTGGATCTCGGCCCGGATGGCAGCCGAGTTGGCCAGCTGCTGCTGGTAGTTCATGGTGCAGGCACAGCGCCCAGAGCCGCGCGCCCCCCGTCGCCGCCGCCCGGCGCCCCGGAGCCCGCGGGCCACCGAGACCCGGGGCGCCGCAGCCCCCGGGGAGCACGGAGAGAGGAGGCGCAAAAAGAAAGGCGAGGATGAGGCAGTAGAGGGGATCAGTTCATGGCCGGGACGCACGTCCCGGGTCAGCGGGCCGTCCGGGAAGACCGCGGCGCCATGGAGCGCTACCGGCCGCGGAGGAGGCTCGCTCAGGCGCCTTCCCGCGCCGCAGCCGCCTGCACCCCTACGCGCCGGCCGGCCGAGCAGCCATTAAAGTGCAGGCAGCGCGGCGCTACGAGCGCCGGGGCCAAGGCCCCCGGGCAGTGGCCGCTCTGCTCCGGGGCGCACGGCTGCTACTGGGTCCGCGCGCTTGTGAGTGTCGCGCTACCGCGCGCGCCGGGGCCCTCAGCTGCCCTGCGCCGTCCGCCGAGCCGGGACC
>NC_022030.1:62390288-62396805 GCF_000317375.1 Microtus ochrogaster
CGGCCGGCGCGCGTGGGGTGCGCTCTGCGCTCGCGTCGCAGCGCGCTGGGCGGGCCCCGTGGGGCGCCCGGAGGCCACTCCTGCGGGCAGATCTACTAGCTCTTTTTGACCGTCCTGGGCGCTCTCGGTTGTGCCTACTGCCCCGTGCCAGCTCGCGAGCCTCGGCACCGAGAAGGTGGCGCGCGAGCCCACCCGCCCGCGCTTTTGTTTGCTACCAGAGCGCTTGAGAAATCTCTGCGACTCTCGGCGTCCTCTTCCCCCGTCTGTCAACTTTCTGCCTCTTTTTCTGAACTCAGAAGGAGAGTTACTTCCCTTCCCGTGGGTTACACGGGGGTCTACGCTTCATCAATAAACTGAAGTTGAGGCGGGACGGAATTCCACGGGGGCTTCTAGGCAGTCTTTCCCACGAAAATGTCTCACAAGTGACTTGTAGCTTCCAAGCTGCAGCCCTCCAAGCACCGCCTATTCTGCTCCAGCCCCATGCGGTTTCACCCAACATTAGCTCCACTTCAGCCCAGCCTGGGAGCCCAAGAAGCTGAACCGCACTGAGGTGAGGGCTCCAAGTGAATAAGGTTATTGTAGATTTCCAAGGATCCAGAGAGAGCTCGGAGCCCCGAAGGTCCTTGTCTGTGCACTATGGTGGAGCTCCTGTCTCACCACCCAGGGGTGTTTCATAAATAACCCCACATCCCTGATTCAAGTGTCCTGTGCCCCATCTGCTTCAAATTCAAGCTAATGACCAGCCCAGAACCCAGTCCACCAAGCTCTTGGGTATCTCTTATCCGGGTATTTTTTTCAAGCATGTGTTCAATGATCAGCTTTTCCTGACCCTGACACTGCGGAGACCCTGGCTTGTTCTGTACCTTGCCTCTAACTTTGTCCTTAGCAGTAACACTAATAGAGATGCTGACATGTGACTTCATCTACTGTTAGCAATTTGTCCCTACCCCACCTTGAAACCCCAACTCCGTGACCCCAAATCGTTCCAGGCCTCCCCTGTTCCACATCTGGCTTCTCAATCTCTTCAGGGCTTTTCTTCTTTACTTCCCTAAACTCTAAATATGATGGCCCTGGGACTAGTCTTTAGGATTATTTTATTGTGTCTTGTGGCTTTGAATATCAAACAGAGCTTGCCAACACTAACTTGTCTATCTCAAGCCCAGATCTCAGCCCTGAGCATTAAAGTCCACCTATCCCACATCTTCTCACCCAGTGCCTAACTGTTGGGTAGAATACAGCTTATCTCATGTTGGGCAAATGAGAAAGAAACGGGAGGATTGTTGTGAGTTCAAGGCCAGCCTGGACTGCTGATGAGACCCCGCCTTTAAAAATAACTAAGTGGGGCATCTTCCCATGCCAGTCCAAGGCAGTGCAGATCTTTGTTCACCAACCTGAAAATTCAGGGTGGTCTTTTTGCCTCTTGTCCTCTGCTATCCCAGAATGTCAGCTTTGCCTCTGGAAGATGCAAAATCTCACTTTCCATCACCCTGCAAAGGCTTGACTGTCCAGACTCTGAATTACTGATAGTGAACTAACCCAGGGATCTGCCTCCTCCGTGTTTCCTCACTGACCATTCTCAAGAAAGTAGTCCTAGTGGGTCTTGTAAGCCTAAGCCATGGCTTTCCTCTGCTCAAAACCTCCTCCAGTGCCACTCATCCTCTCTGGCTCCCAGAGCCCTTCTGGCTTATATTCTTACCAAGAGCTGGGCAGAGTCATAGTTTCCTCCTCTTATTTTTTTTTTTCATTTTGAGACTCGCATGGCCCAGGGTGGCCTCCAACTTGCTATCTAGACAGCTTGACCTATATTTCTGATCTTCCTGCCTCCACCTCTCAAATGCTAATCTCATAGGCATGTACTACCAACACCTAGTTTATGATGAGCTGAGGATCAAACCCAAGGCTTTGTATATTCTGGGCAAGCAGTCCATAGCTATACACTCTCCTACTAAGCTTGTACCCTATCACAATCCCAAGAGCCCTCTTAGAAAACACAAGACTTGGTCGTTCATAGCAACAGCAGTGGACAGAGCAGCGATGGTTCTATGTACCCGTAAACTGAATTTCAAGCCACACAGGGTTGCAACAGGAGTTAGATGATACTGGGTGACTCCTATGGGCAGAACTATGGGCATAATCATGTCCTTCAGAAAAGAGTCTTGGGTATAAAAGAAGAAGAACTCTGGGCTTTAGGGCCCACCTTCTTCTCTGGAGCTCAAGCCCCTGTAGCAAAGCTCCACAGAGCACATGACTCCAACAGAAGATGTCCAAGATCGAGGTGTCAGGAAGGTTGGCTTCTGTGGGGCCCCTCCTCAACTCAGAGATGAAAGTCTTTTCCCTGTGTCCTTACCCAAAGTCCTTTGTGTCTGCATTCTGATCTCTTCATTGAGTAATATCAGTCCTGTTAAATTGGGGCCAGCCAAACTGCCTGATCTTTACTGAACTGTCTCTTTAAATTTATAGTCGGTCTCTCAATATCCTGAGATCATGAAGAATAGAGCTTCCACATAGCATCTGAGGGGACACAATTCAGCTGTAAGAACCTCTCTCACTGGGCCACCTCTGTTTCCACCCTACCCTAGCCTCTCCAGGCACACTGACCTCCTTGCTGTCCTCTGAGGACAACAGTCATCAGTCAGGAGCATCTCCCCTCAAAACCTTCGCCAGTCACATCACTTCCTACATGGATTCACTCTAAAACCACCCTCTCAGGTGACCGCCCCTGACACCTTCTAGAAAGTGATTCTGGCATCTCACCTCCTTGCAGGTAAAAAGAACACTACTTTCTAAGGGTGTCACACTGAGGACCCTGGAACTGTCTTCCACATTCCAGGAGGGCCACAGCCCTGTCAATCTGCTTTGGACTTTTGGCCTTTGGAACTGTGGGATCATTAACTTCTGCTAATTCAACATCAAATTTGCACTAAGATTTCACAGTGGTAAAAGGCACCAGTACGCCTGTTTCATTTTGTTCTTACCACTTATCTAACTCACCACTCTTTGCTTAACTCGAGGGCTTACGGGTCCATCTGTTTTATTCTCCATCCCATCCTCAGCCCCTGGAACAGTGCCTGAAAGAAAACAGGTGTCCAAGAAATGGCTTGCCCATTAAAAAACTTCAATCGCCATAAAGACAGGGAACACATGTCTCGGGCATTTGCAGCGCCTAATGTAGAGGGCTGCCACAATGGCCCACTCATCATGGCCAGCATATAGTAAGAGCTAAAGATTGGTCCCGTTAAAATGGAAGTCCTCTTATCAATACTACCCTAGGAGTGTTAATGGGCTGTTACTACTGATTCCTCTCCTGTAAATACAGCCAAACAGCTGTGATTGTTCTTTATCCGAAGGCCGTTCACATTTAACAGTGTGAGTGCAAGTCCCATGGAGAATGAGCTGACTCTCAAAGCAGTCCCCAGAAGGCTCCAAAGTTGGGACTTAAAGGGCTGGAGAGATGGCTCAGCGATTAAATCAGACAGTGGTGGCACACACCTTAATCCCAACACTCAAGAGGCAGAGGCAGGTGGACCTCTGTGAGTTCAAGGCCAGCTTGGGCTACAGAGTGAGTTCCACCCAAGTTCAGTTCCCAGCATCCATGTCAGGCAGCTTATAACCACCTGTAACTCCAGCTCTGGGGCCCCTAATGCCATCTTCTGATCTCTGTGGGCTCCTATACCCACAAACACACAAATTTAAAATAATAAAAATAAATCTGGAACTTAAAAATAAAGGCAGAGAAGGAGTTGTTTGGGGTTACAGTTCAAGGGCACTATCTATCTATCATATCAGGGGAGGCATACAAGCAGAAGTATGACCCAGCTGGTCACATTGAGTCCACAGGAAGAAGGGGACCAGTATCCAAGCTGGATGTCTTCTCTTTATTCAATCTGGAACCCCTGACCATGGAATGGTGCTACCTACGTGTAGGGTGAGTGTTATTGGTTGTTACTCTTTAGGCTTTACCCACCACCCAGCTCCCAAATAAATCACACACAGAGGCTTATTCTTGCTTATTTATGCCCAGCCTTAGCTTGACTTGTTTCCGGCCAGCTTTCTTATCTTAAATTAGCCCAACTACCTTTTGCCTCTGAATTCCTTTCACTCTTACTCCGTGGCTGGCCGTGTAGCTGGGTGGTGGCACCTGGTGTCCTCCTTTCCTTCTCCTGCCCCTTCTCTCGCCCAGATTTCCCCTCCTTTTTATACTCATTGCCTGCCAGCCCCACCTATCCTTTCTTCTGCCTCACTATTGGCCGTTTAGCTCTTTATTAGACCATCAGGCGTTTTAGACAGACAAAGAATCACAGCTTCACAGAGTTAAACAAATGCAGCATAAAACAAAAACAACACACTTTAAAATAATATTCTACAACAGGTGGGTCTCCCCCCCTCAACACAACCTAGGAACTCCCTCATAAACATAACAGGAGGTTTGTCTCCTGAGTGATTCTAGGTCCTATGAAGTTGACAAACCTATGTCATCAAAGTTCCAACAGGTGTAATGTGGCCTCTATCGGGATGACTTCACAGCCACACTTTAAACATCAAAATGTCCCCTTGAATACAGCTCCATAGCCCTTCCTCCTGCTCTCTCTGTGAAGAGCATCTGAGAACGGCAAGCAGCCTCTTGCAGCTGGGGACTTTGCAGGGCTATATCTGCTTCCCTGCACTTGACCTGGTTTTGTTCAACTCCTTTCCACGCTTGGCTGAAGATTGCTGAGACTCCTATGTGACTGTGTGTGGCAATCATGTGAGCCTGGTATAGGTCTTGATGCCCAGTAATGGGAAGCCGCATACGAATGTTCCTGGAAGCCCTGGGGGAGAGGTCACAAGAAGAGAGGCAGGAGGAAGGAGAGTGCAGAAAGCAAATTATTTCTTCTCAGAATTTTACCCCTGTCTGATGAAGCGACACCACAGGGGAAGCAGATCAGGCTACATACCTACAAGTGTGGCAGCTGACCCGAGGCTGTGTATTGGTACCAGATGCCACATAACCGACACCCACAATCTGAGCAGCCCTACATGGAACGTTTGATTTGCTCAGACTTCCTTCTGGATCCACTAAAGTAGTTGGTCTAGGCTCTGTCCCATGAAGCTTTCCTCAGAGCCACGGATCTCTGGAGTCTTTGTTTTCCTAACTGGGAAAGACAGACCACAACATTCAGTTATTACAGCAGAAAGAGTGGCGGTCAGCCTCCTGAGTCTCCACTGACAACTGACCGAGGCAGGATTTGAATCCATCCTTCTTACTCCGTACTTCGATGGGAGGTCCCAGAGAGCTGCAGCCATGTTTTCTCTACCTATAGGCACCTCCATCCACAGTGCACAGGGAAAGCTTTACTGTGAGATACGTGAGCTTGGAAACATTGCTGTTCAGAGCCTGGCAGTCTCTTCCTCTACCTGTCTCTACCGCCTTCCACTCTCTCTTACTCTCTCTCCAACTTGCCCCTGGCCACCATGATATTAAGAGGACAGACTACCCAGAAATAGCATGTGTGAAGACAAGCTTCTCTAGATGGCTATGACTACTGAGCTCCAACTCTTTCAGTTGGTACCCACATGCTGGCCTATGAAATCCTGTCTGTGCCGCCCGGGAAATCCTGATCCATAGGAACTCCGAGATAATAAGGGCTGATCAGAGGGGCTAGCGTTGCTTTAGAACACTCTAGATGCTGCAATAATCTGATCTCATTTTTTTAATTGCTGTTGTTGAGATAGGTCTCCAAAGCTAGCCCAAGCTAATTTCAAATTCTGGCTCCTCCTGACTCCACCCACCAAGTGCTGGGATTAGGCATATGCACCATTATACCCAGGTAGTCTGCTCTAAACTTAGAAACACTCACAGGGTACCTGGAATGATGTCAGATACAGAATTGTGGTATGTGTGTGACTGTACTCACAAATGTGTGTCCTCTTTACTTGTCCCATTTATTAAGTTGTGCATGTCATAAAGGTCCCTGGAATGTCTTCCCCCCTTGACTTCTGCTTGTCATCTCCAGGCAGCCCTTGTTTGGGGGTCATGGCTCACCCGGAACCTTTTTGCCAGATTTCTCTTGCTTTCCCAGACTCAGCGACATAAACACAAGGGCATGTCTGTAGGTCAGAAGTATGACACAAGCTCTCAAATCAACATGTCTACGGTCTGCAGGCCCTTTTGAATATCCAGTGGGATCTCAGCTTTTAGAGGCCGAGGAGTACCTTGGCTGTGGCCTTCCTCCATCATGTTTGCAAACCAGCAAGGTGAAAAAAGCCTTCCTTCCACGGTCACCCTGACCCCCTCCTCCTCTTCCATCTCCCACTTCTTCAGGACTCTTAGGAATGGAGGGAGCCCAGGAAGATAATTCAGGCTCATCGAATTAGCATTTTTTTAAAAAATAATTTATTTGTTTGTATTTCACATACATTGATGTTTTGCCCAAATGTATATCTGTCGCCGGGTGGTGGTGGCGCACGCCTGTAATCCCAGCACTCGGGAGGCAGAGGCAGGCGGATCTCTGTGAGTTCGAGACCAGCCTGGTCTACA
>NC_022030.1:62396905-62403880 GCF_000317375.1 Microtus ochrogaster
AAAAACAAAAAAAACAAACAAACCAAATGTATATCTGTGTAAGGGTGTCAGATTCCATGGAACAGGAGTTACAGACAGTTGTGAGCGGCCATGTGGGTGCTGGGAATTGAACCTGGGTCCTCTGGAAGAGCAATCAGTGCTCGTAACCGCTGGGAAGATGGCTCAGTGGCACTTTTAATTCCACCTACCTCCTGGACTCTCCTTTGCCACATAAGATAACACAAGATCAGACTCCAGAGGTGCTGGGCTAGGACATCTGTGGAAAATGGGCCCACTATTCTGTCCATGACACATTAGTAAACTCGCCACTTTCTGTCTATTTCAGATCTTGGATTTATATCATAGCTGAAGTTGCACTCAAACCCACAAAAGCACACAATCAGAAAGATAACTAAAGAAACACTGGGCTGCCAGATTAGTCGTAGAGCCAACTATAATAACCTCCGTGGGGTCTCTTGAGCTTTGTGTCACCCGATGGCTCAGCCACCACTAACTGATTCAGAATCCCACTTCAGGATCCTGTGCCACATCTGAAACTGATAGGAACAGAAGCACAGGTGGGCGTGATCAGCTTTTGATGGTTCTATGTTACTATTATTTTATTTATTGTTATTGTATCTGTGCACGGGGTGGGGTGAGGGGCACGTGTGAGCCATAATGCCAACATGCCACAGCCAGAGCGTAAAGGTTCTGCAGAGGGCAGCTTCATGTGGTTTGTTCTCACTGCTCCCGCTTCCACCTTTACGTGGGTTCCAGGTATTGAACTTGGGCCCAAGGCTTGCACGGCAAGCGCTTTGCCTGCAGAGCCATTTCACCAGGACTGTCTTTATTTTATGTTTAGATTTTTGAGACAAAGTCTCATGTGTCCATGGCTGGACTTGAGGTCACTGAGTAGCTGAAATTGACCTTGAACTTCTGAGCCACTTGCCCCAAACTCCAAGTGCTATGATTATCGGCATCACAACTCCTAACATTTATATCTTACCTCTTTTGCACTGATATTTTTAGGTCAGGGCTTATTTTTAAGGACACAAAGATTGCCTTCCTGCTATGTAAACAATAGGTGCCAATGCTGTTTAGTGCTAGGTTATTTTTTTCAAAGACTTTCATGTGAATTGACTATCCGTAAGATTAATTATAATGGGATACTTTATTTTTAAACATCCCTAATTCAAAAATCCTGGGGTGGAAATTCTCCAAAATCCAAAATTCTGCAACCTCAAATATTAAGTAAAATGACCTTCAAGCCATATGAGGTCATTGTGAAACACTGTCTTCCAGGTTCCACTGTGATTACCCACAAGAGACCTTTACACGATCCTGTTGTCATTCTGTCATAGAAGGAAGGGGTGGGAAGGGAGGGTCATTAGACCCTCACCTCCAACTCCAGTGCCTCTCTTCATGCTGCCCCTTGACCCAGCTGCATGTAGTCCTCCTGCAGTGGTCTTGGGAGGCGCTGGAGTATACAGAGGGTCACTGAAGGGGGCGTCACCCATGCAGCTTCCTGGAGGTCATCACCTGTGCTGAGATGAGATGGACTTTCAGTGATGTAGCTGTATGGGGTCGCTCATACTCCTGTAAGTAAGGGCTGTCCCAGTGCTCCTTTTAAATAAGCCCCATAAACTCACCAATTCACCAAGCTGGACTTGGATGGACTCACTCCTGTCAATCATTGATGCCCTGTATGGGGTCAAAGGACATTTCTTCATGTCCTCAAGAAAAGGTAATGCAAGAGAAAGGCTTGTGTTCCACAAAAACGCAACTGCTCTAACTTCAGGAAAACCATAAACACATTCTGGGGCCACAAGTTCTTTGGCTGGAAGATGTTTAATCTACACTGCTTTATCAAGATTTAAACTCTCATTGCAACTGCGGACGATCCCCAGTTGAAATCCAAGGCTTATTCTCCAAAATGGCACTAAAATAAAGGTGGGTTTCAGAAGGACCCTTAGCTTTGGGATGACAAGTGGCAGGTGGTTAGTCAAGAGAAGAGGGTGACAAGTGACAACAGAACTGGACTTTGTTTGCTTTGGAAATCCCTCACTCCTGGCCATATGCTCGTGGCCATCTTATAGCTGACCTTCACCCTCAGGATCCCTCGCTCCTACCTCTTCTCTCATTTTCCCTGAGGGCAGATACTCCTTCTTGGCCCTCCAGGATTATCAGGAAGGAATTCAACCCAAGCCCTGGCATGTTGTGATGAAGAATGGAGGGGTATCTCCATAGCTTTCCTAGATTAAAGAATGCCATCTTGAGATAACCAGATGAGTCATGATTCTTTGCTATGCTGGAGAATCATCTGTATCAGTTGGGGGAGGGGACCAAATGAGAAAGGTCAAGGTAGGATGGGGACAGGGTAGTCAAGGGGTAGGGACAGCAAGTCCTCTCTGGAAGATTGGCACTGAGTGAAGACAGGGAAGCTCAAAGGCATCCTGCTTCTCAGGAGACAAACATATACACTAAGCCCCCACCACCTTCTACCAGATTCTAAGTATCTCTATCGTGGAGTCTCCAAGTTTTTGTAAGATGTGATCACAAACAGTGACATAAAGAAATGTGTACTGATGATCTTAGTGGTCTGAGGATGTCAGAAATGGGCCCCCCTGGGCTGAAATCCAGGTGCCAACAATACTGCCCTTCTCTCCAGAGGCTCTAGGGAGCAACGGCTAGCTCTGCTACCAGCTTTGGGAAGCACCTACATTCCTTGGCACTTGGTCTGCCCACTGTCTTCAGAGCATCATAGCATCTTTGTGTGTCTTCCTGTATCCCTTACTCCCTCAAAAGAACCCTGGTGAGTCACAGGGAAGGCTCTCAGGAGCCCCCAGATAATCTCCCCCATTACGAGGTCTTTAATTTGGGTGGGAGGATGTAGCTCAGTTGCTAAAGCACTTGCCTAGAACACACGAAGCCATAGGTCTGTTCACCAGCACTACATAAAACAGATGTGTGGTGCACACCTATACTTAGTACTCAGAAAGTGGAAGCAGGAAGATCGGGAGTTCAAGATCATCCTTAGCCATATAGTGAGTTCAAGGCCAGCCTGAGCTATTTGAGAACCTGTCTCAAAAAAGAAAGAAAAAAGATTGTAAGATTTATTTTTGCTTTTTAAATTTTTGTGTGTGCTCGTTCATGCATATGCACACATGATTTGTGTGTGTGTGTGTGTGTGTGTGTGTGTGTGTGTGTGTGTGTCTCCAAGAGCTCCCAGGGATTCCTCTGTCTCCATCTTCCATCTTGCTGCTATAAGACTTGCACCACCACACCTGGTTTCATAAATTCTGAGGATCTGAATTCAGGACCTCAACTCTTGCATGACCAGTGTTCTTTCTACCAAGTCATCTCCCCAGCCCACCCTCTTAACAGTTGCGTCTGTTCGATCCTGCTAATGGCCTTTCCACTATCACACAACCATCCCAAGACCTTCCACCTGACAGCAAAATTCCACATGCATCAAACTCATCCAGTGACTCATCGGCTCCTGACCCCCACCATTCTGCTTTCTGTCACCTCAGGCAAGTGTAAGCAGAGTCGCACAGCACTGGACTTTCTGTGACAGTATTTCTTTCATTTAGTACCATGTCCCCTGGGGCTCCATTGTGTTGCAGCATGGGGCAGAACACATTTGGAAGGCTGACTGATACTGTTACACAGATACCATGCTGAAATAATTCATTCATCCATCCCAGAAAAATGCATTGCCTTGGTCTTTTGGCTCTAGTGATACTGTTGCAATGAACACAGGTATACAAACATCTCTTTCAGGTCCTGCTCTCAGTCCTTTGGAGTGTACCTGTATTGAATTTGCTTTGTTGAGTTAAGTCTATAGGGTCAGGGTCACAGCTCCAAAGGCTCATACCCTAAGGAAGCTGGCTAGAGAAAATCATGGTGAGGATGCTATGAGAAAAACCACAGCATCCGTTTATTTACTTGTTTTTCTTACTGCTGTATAGAACAGTCTGGCCTCAGAAATCACAGAGATCTCCCTCCACCTTTCCCTCCAGAGTCCCAAAGGTGTGCAACACCATACACAGCCTCTCAGCATCCTTTAAAAACAGCAGAGAGAACACTGAGACCACATGGGTTCAGTCAGTGATTCATCACTTTCCCAAAGTTCCTGGGGAGTAGACCAGAAGCAGGCCTGAGCCTGGGAAGCTACCAACCATTGAGCCTGCATGGATGGAAACTAAGGGCTTGTGGTTCTGGATGACAGCAAGCAGAGGTGGGCCTGTGATTAAGAAGAGGGCAGGACCACAGGGAGATTACAGTGCAGAGTGTCAATGCTCTTTCTCTGGTTGGATAAGAACACAGCCAGCCAAGATCAGTTTTCCCACAATGTTTTTCTGAGTCAGCTGCTGCTGCTACTGTGTGTGTGTGTGTTTCCCCCTCTTTCCAAGTGCTAGGCAAAGACACCTATTTCTTCAAGCCACCTCCTCAATTCTCCTTCTGTGCATGTCATAAAGACACTGGTTCTTTTGCCTTCAGCTTCCTGGGATGGTGGGCCCCATTTCTGATCCACACCTTCATACCGGTCATGGGTTTTCAGCGGTGTTTAAGGTGGATGTTTATAGCCATGCACACTAACAGAGTTGTGGAAAATTTTTTCTCTGTATATCAAGAGAGAAATACATGATAGTTTTCAGCTTCTCAATTCTTCTCCCGTAAAATGGAAGATTAATTTGCTTGCACACATTCTGAGAGCTGATTAAAAAGCTGGTTTTATACACGTAGCTTTGGCTGATGAGCAAATTAGACATTGAGAAATCAGATGCAAATGAGCGGTTTACAGACACTTTTGAAATTGTATAATCGCCTCCCGGATTGTGTGAAAACCAAAGAAACTGGTTTAGAATGGGCCCGTGGAAGTGGCTAACAGAGGGTTTTTAAATGGTTATCAGCTTTTTTTTTTTTGCATTTGTCATATATATCATATTTGTGTGTGTGTGTGTGTGTGTGTGTGTGTGTGTGTATACACATGGGAGGTCAAAAGGCACCTTTGGGGGGTTAGTTCTTTTCTTCCACCCTATGGATTCTGGGGATCAAACTCGGGTCTTCAGACTTGGCAGCACGCACCTTCTCCCACTGAGCCATCTTATCAACCCTTGTCGATTTTTAACATATCTTTGGAATTTGGGGATTTGGGAGGAGGATCATTTTGAGATCACCTGCCACAATATCTTAGGGGCTCTTGTGAAGTTTCAGGAGCTAATGCAGCCACTGAATGGTTCTTTCAAAGGGTCCTCTGAACAGAGAGTCTGCAAAATGACAACCAAAAAGTCTTCAGTTTTTCACTGGAAAATATAAAGTTTAAATAGAAATTCAGTGTGAATGTTCATGGGATGGCCACTGCATGCTATGCTAGCGGTCAGTCACCATCTGTGGCTTCCAGGGAGGCTGCAGCCATCCACAGTGCTCCATGTCTCAAAGACAGGGAGAGAGTGACTTGCTCCAGGCCACAGCCAGACAAGGATGACACGGAACTTACAGCCCAGGTCTCAGGTGTGAGTTGAGGTGCCTTTTTCCCCAAATACATGATCGCTCCTGAATTTATAAAGCAAAGGGGCTTCTTCATCTGTGTGATGGCAATACTGTTCAGAAGGTGCACTGGATGGATGGGCCTGGCTCCTTCTGGCACTGGGTGGTGAGGATTTGCATTGCTTTAGCCCTCACCTTCTCCCAAGGCAATGTTTTCCGCACTGAGTTTTATGATCCATCCAGCTCAACCTTCTAGCTAACGGCAGAATCCCTTCTGCTGGGACTTAGTGGGCATGACAGAGGACCTGCCAGCACATGCCCACAGGGATCCTCAGCATCATATCCAAGGGGGATTGGCTCCAGACTCCCAAGGCTACCAAGACTCACTATTGTTCACAGCACTTAAAACGGCGGGGTGTTTGCGTGGGATTTGTTTATACTCTCCCATATACTGCCAATCATCTCTGGGTGACATATGATACCTAACACAATGGGAATGCTTTATAAATAGCTATTACAGGCCTCAGCAGACTAGAGACCCATCTGGGCTACATAAGACCCTGCCTCAGAACAATAGCTGTCACTCTCCCGTTTAGGGAACAAAGGCAAGAAAGAAGTTTGCAGTGTTTCACATACAATCACAGGCTAACTACGCAGTCCACAGAGACTCCTGGAGAGGGAAGCTACTCCTGGTCCTGTCTGCCCCTCAGATTAACCGTAGTGCTCGCTCAGTATGTGGAAAATTCAGATTTTGTTTTCTGGAATTCTCTGTCTCTCTCTCTGTCTCTCTGTCTCTCTCTGTCTCTCTCTGTCTCTCTCTCTGTGTGTGTGTGTGTGTGTGTGTGTGTGTGTGTGTGTGTGTGTGTGTGAATGTTAAACTCATGTCACAGAATGCTGACTCTGGTGTTCTGTGGCTCTGTCATCATCTCTGGGTGTCACCCACTTGGGACAGTTCTGTAAAGACATAGAGCCAGGACTGATGTGGGCAGGGAGATTAGTGGGGAAGGGCTCTCTTTTCTCTTTCACTCAGTTTTCTCTCTCCCTCCCTCCCCCCAGCTCTATCGTTCTTTTCCTCCATGGTTCTCTGCACACTGCAGCCTCCTGTCCAGGCCACACCCTTTCTTTCTGTTCTCTGTCCAGCAATGCCCAGAGCCCAGCTAACAGGCACCTTTCATTTCTCTTCTAGAGGTAACTCTAGAAGCTTCCCAGTTGCCCTATCCTCTGTCCATCTCAGGGCTACAGGAAGAAGACAGTCTTATAACTGCAGGGGAGTACTGGATAAGGAAGAAGTAAGCATATGTCCATGTGGGTCACCCTGGCCCCACCCCAACTTCCCATCACCTGGATACAGTACATCCTCTCATGGGCATCCATTTCCTCTCCTGGAGCATGTCATCAGGACCACAGGACCTGTAACCCGTGCTGCTTGGACTTGTACAAGTCACTGGAGCCTTGTTTATTTTTTTGTTTTGTTTTTGTTTTTGTTTTTGTTTTTTTTTTTTT
>NC_022030.1:62404100-62438238 GCF_000317375.1 Microtus ochrogaster
TGTAGACCAGGCTGATCTCGAACTCACAGAGATCCACCTGCCTCTGCCTCCCGAGTGCTGGGATTAAAGGCGTGCGCCACCACCGCCCGGCCCACTGGAGCCTTGTTTAAAGCAGATGTTCTAACCACATAGGTCTGGACAAGGGCCTGAGACCCTGCACTGTGCAATGCCAGGAGAAGCTATCTGTTCATCTACTGCTCTCATGCTGAGCAGGGAGCAAAAGTGACCCTGTGTACTGGGAACTCCATCAGACAGCATGGTATGGGTGCAGGTCCTGGAGCACACACACACACATACACACACACACACACACACACACGCAGAGCTGTCCCTGGGAACGGCCTTGCTTGTCCTAATGCACACTATTAGATTTCTCTGTAGGGCCATTATTGATGATAAAATGCCCATGCAGCAGGCAGGAGGCCCTCTATCCCAAACACTGAACAAAAAATAAAACAACACCCCCAAATCAAAAACAAAAAAATAAAAGTCCCACAACTTTAAAAATGCCCAGACAGATGGCTCAGTGGTTAAGAGCACTTGCTGATCTTGCAGAAGACCTGGGCTCTGTTCCCGGTCCCCACATGGCTGCTCACAACTCCAGTTGCAAGGGATCTGATGCCCTCTTCTGGTCTCTATGGGCATCAGTAATGCACATAGGGCACAGGTATATATGTGGGCAAAACCCCAAACACACACACACACACATACACACACACACACACACACACACACACACACATACACACACACAAACACA
The DNA here is from genome assembly GCF_000317375.1 of Microtus ochrogaster. NCBI lineage: Eukaryota > Metazoa > Chordata > Mammalia > Rodentia > Cricetidae > Microtus > Microtus ochrogaster. The sequence continues at coordinate 62,404,861 of NC_022030.1, forward strand.
TACACACACACATACACACACATACACACACATACACACACATACACACAGACACACACAGACACACATACACACACAGACACACATACACACACAGACACACACACATATACACACACATACACACACAGACACACACACATACACACACACAGACACACACACAGACACACACAGACACACACACAGACACACATACACAGACACACACACACATACACACACAGACACACAAACATACACACACACACAAAATTAAAAAAAAACTTCAAGGTATACTTCTCTATTCAAGGAAGCCAACTGTATATCTTTATATATTTATATTAAAGAGGCATTTCTTCAGTTTTATTGTTACTGTTTTATTTTGTTTTGAGACAGTGTTTCATGTAGGCCATGTAGCTTTAAACTTGCTATGTGGTGGTTAGACATGAACTGACCCCAATCTCCCTGCCTTGACATCCAAGTGCTGGCATTAAATGTATGTGCCTCCACACCCGGGACAAGTCCCTAGGAGTTTCTTAGAAATGAGTTAATACCTGTTTCTTTCTCTTAAAAAAATCACTTTTCTGGGTTCCAAAGGTCTTGACTATGTCGCCTCTGTATACTGCTTGCCTCATTTTTAGAGACAGGACATCACTCTCAGGTTTATAAGGTCAGATGTTCCCAGAGGGGACAAAGTGTGTGATACCCCCAGATGGATGAAGAAGCAAGAGGAACAGTTGGAGGACCAATGGTAGACCATGGCTCTCTCTAAGAAACTACCGAGTCTAACCACAGACAGCAGTGCCTGTGCTAGCCTGTGCTAGCCCTGTGATTTAGATTCTGAATCAGACACATTAGCTGCCTTCTTGAGGGGACTTTGATCTTGTTCAGATCTTGGTTTCTCCATCTACAAAACCGCAAAACAAATTCTCTACAATCCCAATTCTGTACAATGTTATGGTATTTCTGGAAATGGACCCCTCTCACGATCTCATCAGAACATTAGAAACTTAATTCCCACACACACAAATGGTCTTTTACACTTGTTCTCGTTCTCTAAGAATGGCTGATGGGGTCTGGGGGGCACTTTCCAATGCAGTCTTATTTTCCTTTCCACTGCAGTGGCGTGTCTAGGCATTCCTGGGGTTAGCATGAACCTGGAATCATATAGTACAAATAATAAAAACCCAGCGGCAGATATTAGGATTAGACCTGAAGATCAGAAAAGCAAAGCAGCCAAGCACTAGAGAGACCTTTTACTGCTACCAAATCTTCAGACTGAAAGGGAGAGATCCTGTCTCCACCAATCCTCAGACTCCTCACTCCACTGAGTTCCTGTCTCTTCTCCTTTATATTCCTGTCCGCCCAGCCATACCACTCCTGTCTGCACTTCCCTAAGGCTGGGATTAAAGCTGTGTGATCCCAACTGCTGGGATCACCTCTGTGTGAGCTCTGTTTCTCTTTTAGACAGATTCCATCTTGTGTAGCCCAGGGTGGCCTTGAACTCACAGAGCTCCATCTGTTTTAATCCCCAAGTCCTGGGATTAAAGGTGTGTGCCACCATTTCCTGATGTATATGACTGAGTAGTATGGCTGCTTTGCCCTCTGATCTTCAGGCAAGTTTTATTTATTAAAACATAACCTACCACCATGGAGTCATGAACTAATTGACTGGTAGCCATTGCACAAAGGTTCTATGTGATACAGTGCCCTGGAAATTTGGGAAACCGTGGTAAAAGCAATGCAGTCACTTCCTTCTCAGAGCCGTCAGGGTGGGCAGAGTGCAAGGTAACACCTCCTCATCATTAGCTAACTAAATTCAAGGGAGCACTCTGAGGACTTGAGCTGAGCCATGCTTTACCTTGGCTGAGGTGTCGGCAGCCGAAGGATCAGGGCTGCAGTTTCCTCTTCCTGTCTCCTTAGCTCATGCGTTTATTACCCTGCAGCACCTGAACTTCCCTTTGACCTTTCTAAGCTGACTCCAGAAGCCGACTTTGAGGACCACAGGTTGGCGAAGCCTTGGTTGGGCTGATGTGTTTGTTTGGGAGAAAAAGTGAATACTGATGGAGAATAGAGCTGAAAGCCTGGAGTGATGAAACACGGATCTTCAGTCTCTGAGTAAGGAGACAGAGAGATGAGTAGTGGGCAGGCAGATCTAAAACTAGCAAGAAAAAGCAATGTGACTGATTGGAAAGTTTCATTAAATTTTACTGTATGGCACCCTTCGCTCTCCATATAAAACCAGCAAAGTCCACATTACAGGCACTTGTGTTGGACCTGAGTGTGGCTATTTGGGGAGAAAGGGGGTGCTGAGTGGGTGGGAGAGAAGCTGACATCACTTAGAGATTCTAACTCCTGCAGCTACGGGGGTAAAGACTGGGTCCAAGCCAGGGGTCCTGCCTCATCATGCTTGCTAGAGCAGCCTCTATATGAACTCTGAGGAGCCTGTATGGGAGTATTGTTCCACCCTGGGTTGTCCAGGGCTACAGAGAACAGCATGTGGGTGAGGCCCAGAGACAAGTACACTATTTCAACCTGAAGTGAAGGTCTCTTGATGAAAATGGGCAGGTGGTTCGCTGTGATGGAGGGGCAGGATGTTCAGGGGGAGAAGGGAACCAAGGATGCAAAGTCAGCCCGCTTTATGGATCTGGCTCCTCTGAACTCTGCTTCGGCTACTGGGTCACCTGTCTTCTGGGTACTAGAGACGTCAGTAGGCCAGGCACACTGCCAGGAGACAGAGTCTCTAAAGCAAACACCCCTATCTTTGTTATTCCAGATCCTAACGGTGGTTCAGGTCCACCTCTGATCCAAATAAATAGATCAGAGAGGGCAGGAACCCGAGTGACAGATAATTAATTGCCTCATTGCCCATAGACCTCAGCTGAGCTCGCTGTGATGCTCAGACTACAAAAAGACAGGGTCGAATCGGTCACCTGGTTTTAACGGGTCTCCAGCATCGTCTTAAACTTTCCCTGTCTCTATGACGATGCAGAGTTTTGGTCCCTCTGCCTGCATCATACAGTCTTTTCTGCAGAGCAGGGGCTGGTGTGAATCCTTAGACAGATCTGGGCTCAGATGGCCCTGCAGCTTCATTAGTGGGCAGTCAATAACGGTTGCCTGGATTTTGACCCTCTCCAGATTTATACACGGAGGGGGCACTTAAATGACGTCATTAGAGGAAGGTACCTGAGATGAAGTGGGCTCCTACATGGCCTTGTGAATGATCTCATCCTTTCTGTGGATACAAACACCAGGAAGAAGCCGTGTGAAGACAGCAAGAAGGTGATGGTCCGTAAGCCAAAGAGAGTCCTTAACAGAGCACAGCCGTGTTTGCACCTTCACTTGAGACATCCAGGGACTAGAAAGATAGCTCAGTGTGTAAAACGCTTCAGTTTTGTCCCCAGAACCTGAGTTTGATTCCCCAGAACCCACACAAAAATCTTGGCAAAAGGTTTAATCTCAGCACTCCAGAAGCATAGGACACACACAAATGCACGCGCGCGCGCGCGCGCGCACACACACACACACACACACACACACACACACACACACAGGCATGGTGGTACATGTTTGCAATCCCAGTGTGTGTTTGCAATCCCAGTGTGCGCGGGGGTAGAGATAGGTAGCCTAATTTACAAGGACACTGAGAGGACCCTGTTGTAAAAAACAAAACAAAACAAAAACAAATACAACAAAAAACCAAAAATAAAATGAGTAGTATCTGAGAAAGGACACCTGAGGTTGACCTCTGGACTCCATACTGTCATGCTCAAACATGAATTGCACACACATGTACACACAAAGACCTTCAGCCTTCGGGGGTATGTGATGTAAATGTCTGTTTTTTGTTTTGTTTTTTGTTTGTTTGTTTGGTTGGTTGTTTTAAGCCATCCAATCTACAGTATTTTGTTATAGCTCCTGGGGCTGAGATGGCGTTCCTGGCTTCTTAGCTCCCATCCTCCCAGAAACTTATGGGCACTAAGTACAACTCTACCCTGACTGGCAAGCAATGTGGCAATTATGCTGGGGAAATATTTATAGTTTTGACCTTGCAATTCCCGTCCTGAGCCTTTTTAGAAAGTCATTTCAATGCAGGAAAGAACCTACATGCCTAGGTTAGTCTTTCAGATTAACCCATCAGAGGGCTGTAACAATATGGAGTTTTACTACCACAGGGAACTCTGTCTACGCCGTGACAATGCATGGAATAGGGAAGCTAAGACCATGAGGCTTCCGCACCTATGCTGGTTAGTTTTTATTGTATAAGCGATACAGTGTCCTGGTTAGCTTTCCATTGACAGCTAGACACAACCTAGAATCCCCTAGGAAGAGAAAACCTCAACTGAAAAATTCAGACCATCAGTTTGACCTGTGGGCATATCTCTGGGGAAGTTTCTTGACTGTTAATTGATGTAGGGTCCAGCCCACTGTGCATGGCACCATCCCCTGAGTGGTAGGAGGTCCAGGATTGTATAAGGAAGCCAGCTGAGCATGGATCAGGGAGAAGTCAGGAAACAGCTTTTGTCCATGCTTTCTGCTTCTGTTCCTGCCCTGATTTTCCTTAAAGATGGACTGAGACCTGGAAGTGTAGGCTGAAATAAACCCTTTCTTCCCTAACCTGTTTTTGGTCATGTTTAGCACAGCAACATGAAAGCAAACCAGAACAGCATCAGCGTGGGAAGCATGTTTAAGAAGGAAAAAGTGCTACCATTTTGTGAACAATTTTTAAGCAAAAATGTGAAAAGTCTGAGCCTATACAAAGGACATAGAAAGAACGTGATACAACACAATTTACCCAGGGAGATGGGATATTGGGGAATTTTCAACATGTCCACTGCGCTGAAGGTTTGTGAGAGAACACAGCATGGCCACTCTGTGCCTTCCATCTTCAGCAGAATCTCTCTCTCTCTTCAAACACACTTTTCTTCCAGGAATTTCTGGACCCACAAGGCAGCATCCCCAGCCCCAGGGGCTCCATTTTCCCATAGAAGAGAACACCGCCTGTCCAGGTCTCCATCCTCCATTACAGCATAAACAGCCGTCTCCATCCTCAGCACCTGGTCCCTCACTGCACACCTGGATGATGAAAAGCCTCCATCAAGCCCACAGCCAAGACCCAGTGTGATTTTCCACAGTGTTTTACAGACCAGCCATTCTGCTAGTGGGAGTCACGTGGCCGGCTCTTCATGACAAAATTCCCTGGAACCAGATCCTTTTGAGTCAGTGCTGAATCCTCTGTGGCATATTGGGTGACGGCAGTGAGCTGATGCTACTTTCCTGCCTCCTTTGACATCAGGACCCTCATTTCTGCTTACGGTGTGTGCTGAGTGCAGCTCCAGCACACAGGCCAGGATTCCCTTGTTTCCTTTGTCAATATCTCAAGTACACTCCGTCCTCTCAGGGTTCCATTTATTCAGGAGATAACTGTTTTCTATTTATATAGCACCTTCATTCATTTTTGAAAATGTTTTCTTTTTATGTAAACAAATGAATGCAAATGTTGAGGGGGGAAAAACAGAAAGCACACACACACACAGGCACACACACACACGCACACACACGCACAAATCTTTTTTTTTTTTTTTTTTTTTTTTTTTGGTTTTTCGAGACAGGGTTTCTCTGTGGTTTTGGAGCCTGTCCTGGAACTAGCTCTGTAGACCAGGCTGGTCTCGAACTCACAGAGATCCGCCTGCCTCTGCCTCCCGAGTGCTGGGATTAAAGGCGTGAGCCACCACCGCCCGGCTATGCACGCACAAATCTTAAGAGGAAAATAAAACAATGTTCCCTCCCAGAAGCTTTACTCATATAGAATAATTGTTCTTGAGTTCCTTTGTATCTATCTTATTTGCGTATTTGCAAAAATATATATGAATAGTCTATGGTTCTTGAAGACAAAACAAGATCAAGTTAGGATCATGCTGGGGACTGTGTAAGTATAAATTTTTTCACTGCTATATTTTGGGGATCTTACATATTTGGGGTACTTTACATATTAGCATTCTCTCTCTCTCTCTCTCTCTCTCTCTCTCTCTCTCTCTCTCTCTTTCTCTCTTTCTCTCTCTCTCTTTGTCTGACAGAGTCTTACTCTGTACCCCAAGCTGGCCTGGAACTCTCAGTGTTCCTCAGCCTCAGTGGTGATAAGATCGGAGGTATACACTACCACTGTTCCTTTGCACACACACACTTTGTAATGGAATAGTGTACTTCAACTGTATTGCTACAACTGGGTGGTTTTGTTTCATCATGTTTTGTTGGCAGTACTTGGACTTGAACCTAGGACCTCACACATGCTAGGTGAGCACTCTAACCACTGAACAACAGCCTCAGCCCTAGTATATTTAGACAGTGTAGTGATAGGAGCAGCCTGCCACCCGGCTAGCTTTACCCGAAATAATTACATGGAAACTGTATTCTTTTAAACACTGCCTGGCCCATTAGTTCCAGCCTCTTATTGGCTAGCTCTTACATATTGATCTAACCCATTTCTAATATTCTGTGTAACACCACGAGCTAGCTTACCAGGAAAGATCTTAACCTGCGTCTGCCTAGGTTGGGAGAATCATTGCAACTCCCTGACTCGGCTTCTTTCTCCCAGCATTCTGTTCTGTTTACTCCACCCACCTAAGGGTTGGCCTATCAATTGGGCCTAGGCAGTTTCTTTATTAATTAACCAATGAAAGCAACAGATTAGAAAGAAATCATTCCCACATCAAGACAGAACCTCATTATGTAGCCCAGGCTGCTCTATAACTTCTGGTCCTCCTACAGAGTGCTGGGGTTTCATGTGTGCATCAGCACACCTGGCTTGTTGTGCTGTGACAAGCAACATGGTAGGTGACCATTCTGTGACTATAACTGTATGTACCTAAGTTTGCAGCCTTCCTTTTCTAACCATCTAATTAATTAATTGATTAGTTTTGGTTGTTTTGAAATGAAGGCTCACTCTGTAGCCCAAGCTGGCCTCAAACTCAAGGGCAATCCTCCTGCCTCACAATTCCGAGTGCTGGTTTTACACGCATTTCCCAACACATATGGTTTTACAAGGTAAATCCCTTTCCTAAAAATAAATAAATAAACAGACAAATGAACAAATGAACAAACAAATAAATATAGCGCCTGTCATGATGGCACACAATTTTAATTCCAGCACTTAAGAGCAGGGGCAGGCTAGCCTGATCTACATTCTGAGTTCAAAGGCAGTCAAGGCTACATAGTGAGGCTCTGTCTCAAACAAACAAGCAAACAAAAAGCAATTCCCATAATTTTTATTACATTTTATTGACTTATTTTTGTATGAATATTTGTATATGAGCACATGCTCATGCCACAGTGCACATCTAGAGGTCAGAGGGCAACTTTCAGTAATTTCTCTCCTTCCACCATGTGGGCCCAGGCAATCAAACTCCAGTCCGGGTCATCAGGTTTGATGGAAGGCACCTTAACCCTATGATGCTATAGGGTGAATTCTTGATGTTAGAAAAACTGGGTCTAAGATACCCTGCATTTTAAAATGTGGCTTGTACCGGCGCTGCCCCCAGAGAGGTTACTGCAGTTCACAGTGCCAACAAAGTGTGACTGTGCCAGGCTCCCCACACCCCAGCTAAACACATACAGATCGTCGATGAGAGACCTCATCCGTGACTTAATGATGGCACCATCATTGTGTAATTTGCATTTCCCCAATTATGAGGGAAGTTAAGCACCATTTAATGTAATTATATATTTGTTGGCCCCATTTATATCTGTGGCTCTATGAAGGGCTTTGTCCTTTTCTAATTATTTGATTAAGGAAATTAGCTTCTTATCTGGTTATACGTTGTAAATCTACCCTTGGTTTTCCTTGTAAATCTTCACTATTTGAAACTTTATTTTTTTTAACAATAAACATTTAAAATTATGTATCTATCAATCTGAAGGATTTTGCCTTGGTTTCTAGTTCTCCTGTTATTTTTCGAGAATTTTCCATTCCAAAATTCTTTTTTCCTTTTTTGGTATTTTAAAACAGAATTTCAGGGTTTCTCTGGGTAACAGCTCTGGCTGTCCTGGTACTTGATTTGTAAACCAGGCTGGCCTCGAACTCATGAACTCACAGAGATTTGTCTGCCTCTGTCTCTCAAGTGCACCACCCCACCCGGCTGCCATTCCAGGATTCTAAAGGTCTGTGTTCCTTTCTCCTACTGTTTAGTAAAGTTCACAGTTGAAACCTTCCAAGAGTTGAAGGGCTGCTTAGGTGAATAGAAGCACGGTGGTGGACATGTCCTGCAGGGTCCAATTTTGTAGCTACCATACAGCCCTATGTGGCTCTTAGATTCTTGAACTGTGGCTGTCCTAATGGAACAAAACGGTGTTTACTTTTATTTAATTTTAATTTAGGTTTAAGCATGTGACTACTGCTTAATTTTAAATGTTTTAAAATTTTTATTTATTTTATGTGTATGAATATTTTGTCTGTGCATCATGTGTATGCCTGGTGGCCTTGGAGGCCAGAAGAGGCTGTTGGGTCCTATTATCAGAATCACAAAGGGTAATGAGCTGCCGTATGTGTGCTAGAAATTGAACTCTGGTCCTCTGAAAGAACAGCTAGTGTTCTTAACAACTGTCCTGACTAATTTTATGTCACCTTGACTCAAAAGTTGTCTGAAAGGAGGGACCGTCCGTTGGGAAAATGCCTCCATAAGATCTTACTGTAAGGTATTTTCTTAATTAGTGATTGAAGTGGGAAGTCCCGGCCAGCTAACCCTGGGCTGATGATCCTGGGTTCTATAAGAAAGCAGGATGAAAAAGCCACGGGGAGCAAAGTAACAAGCCAGTACGCAGCACTCCTCCATGGCCTCTGCATCAGCTCCTGACTCCAGGTTCTTGCTCTGTTTGAGTTCCTGTCCTGACTTCCTTTAATGGTGGATTACAATGAGGAAGTATAAGCTAAAGAAATCCTTTCTGCCTCAAGGCCATTGTGTTTCATCTCAGCAATAGAAACCCTAATTAAGACAATCTTTGAACCATCTCTCTAGCACTTCCCAACCCTGCTTTAAAGACAGGGTCTCACTATGTAGCCCTGACTGACCTGGAACTCACTAAGTAGACCAGGTTGGCCTTGAACTCACAAAGATTACCTGTATCTGTCTCTCATATGTCAAAATTAAAAGCATGTGCTACCACATTCGGCTTAAATTTTTTAAATTACATTTCTTTCACTTTTTGTATGCAAACGCATGTGAGTATGTGTACATGCGTGTAAAGGCCAGAGAAGAACTTTCAGGACTTGGTTCTGAGGATGTAATTTAGGTAATCAGGCCTGGCAGCAAACACATTTACCCACTGAGCCTTCTTGTTGGCCAGTTCTTACTTTTATTTAATGTTAATCTATGTTTAGATCATTGTGTGTGACTTCTGATCATTTTCTAGCAAACCACATACATATGTAGATTTTTTTCTTTCTCCATTTATTTATTTATTTATTTTTCTATCTATTTATTTATTTAAGGCACTCTGGCCCAGACTGGCCTGGAACTCACTCAGTAGGCCAGGATGACCAAAGTTTCATGCTAATCTGCCTTAGTCTCAGCCTCCCCAGTGTTGGGTGACCAGCATGAGCCAGTACACCTAGTTTAGGATTTACATTACTGCTAAGTCTAAAGTAAGTCTCACACCTCCTTGGTTGTCAACTGCCTAACTGGTGTTCTAGCAACACCTACTGAACTGACATGTTCCCTGAATCTAAACTGTATTCCTCATCACAGGTTCAAATCCCATGTGTATGTGGTTTATTTCTGGACCTCCACTTAATTCCATTGATTACAGGGAACCATCCTGTTTGCACTGGGCTCCCAGCATGTCTCCCCAGCCCCTGGCTCTCCGTGCGTTGGGGTGACTAAACGGACTGTCTCTTCACTCACCATTGCACAGAAGGCGATTCATTCCTAGTCATTTCCCATTCTGTTTTTAACCTTATGCTTTACCATGATGGAAGAAAACATAAGAAATGTGTTTTTAAGAAATAAACATATCCATGGGCTGGGCTGGGCTGAGGTCAACATCAGCACCTTCTGTCTGTTCATATCTCATTTCTGGACCACGCCATCCTGTACAGCTCTGCATCATAGGGCATGCGGGTCCCCCACATCTGTCCTCTCCCTTACTCTCAGGAGAGGCTGCGTTGACACCTTCTAACAAGAAAGCACTACTGATGGCTTCAGAATGGCCTTCTTTTTAAGAGAAAAGATTGCTAGCTTTATAATACTAATAAAGGACAATTTCCAAAGAGTTTCATCTTCCACATGTCAAAGAGACCCATGGTGAAGTCACTTTCTTGTCTCCTAAGGAATTGGTTTTGTTTTTTTTGAGACCAAGTTTCATGTAACCCAGGCTGACCCCAAACTTGCTATGCAGCCAGAGTCGGTCCTCCTGCTTCTACCTCCCAAGTGCTGGGATTACAGCCACTACTCACTCCTGGAAATTTGATTTGCAATTAGTCAATTGACCTGGCATCTCATAGTCCGGTTCCGACTGGTGCTTCTAGCACCCCTTTCCTGGACCATCTGCACTCTCTAGTCATTCCTCGATCCCATTCTGTCTAAGCCTGAGGGGTCAGGGCAGGGGGAGAAGGGGTGCTCAGAAAGGAGCTGTCCATTCTGAAGTAGTCTCCATGGCTCTTCTGTGGTCCTCAATGTCTTTAACCATAATAGGTCTCTCAAGTGTAGTCTCCACAGTCATGCTTAAGGGATCAGCTCTTGGGTCTGGCAACTCTCTGCTGACTAAAATAGCATTTCTACACTCCTACCCCTTGGGTTTCCTCCACGGCTTTCTGAAATGGTGGTAGATCTGCTGCTGTCACTGACTGCCTCAGAGTGGGTTCCCTCACACACACCCTAGAGTATCCTTTGGTATTCACTGCTCCTCAAACTCAAGCATCATGATGGCTGTGGTGCACACCTTAAGTATCAGCACTGAAGAGGCAGAGGCAGGCAAATCTCTGAGAGTTTGAGGCTACCCAGGTCTACACAATGAATTCTGGCCTGTAGGCTTTACTTGGTAAGGCAATGTCTTAACAATATCCCCTCCTAAAAAGACCCCACCCCAAAACAAGACCTCAAATAGTTCCTCCTTCCACTCAGAAACTAAAAATGTTGTCCAACCTTCCCTAAGTTCTCATCCTTTCTCCTCTGTTCTCTTGACACGGTCCAGTTCCATTCCCAGAGCTCATGACATTCAACACAAAACACTAGAGCAATGGCCAGTTAAATTAAAAAGAGAAATTAAAGTTGGTAGGGCAGGTACTCAACCCATTTTGAAGTTCTTTTCCTGTGCTACTGGGAAGGCTTTCCCACTTCCAACAGAGGTGCCATCGGTTCCGCCTTCTTCCGGGAGCAGGAAGTGATGAACAGTGGGAAATCCTACACCTGGCTCTGCAGGGCTCTGTAGTTGGTTGAAGCCAAACTGCAATCCGGGTGTAAGCCCTAGACACACTCAGATGATTGGCATGGCTACACGACTCCTCGTGGGACCCAGGGAGAAATGAGAAGAGGTATCTGATTAATGAGAAATTTATAGAAGATCCAATCTGTGCTTCACAGCCAGCGGTCCTTTACAAATTTCCCAGACCAAGGCTGTTGAGGGACCACATGGTCACAATGGGCCTAATTGTCCATTATTGAAAGACAGTGGATAGTCGGGGATCTGGCTGTGGGGAGGAGGAGGCATCCAGTTCCAACGTTTTTTCTATTGTTGGGTACAGAGACAATTTCCTCACCAATGAAGCACAAAGGCGTATTTTCTTTGGTGCCAACACTAGCTTTGAAAGTCGGGCGGTGGAGGCCCCTGGTGTCATATTTAAGTGTGGGTCCCTTAAGCTGTAAATGGAGCCTGCCTGACCACTCTATACTCAGCTCTCTGAATTGCCTGCTTCAGCATTTTTTTTCAAGCAGAGCAATTATTTTGGGCCTGCACCCCTGGGAAGGCCTGTTAACTGGTTCCTAAGTGAGCAGGGGAGGTGTTTGCAAAAGAAGGAAATGTGGGTTCTAACTCTGGATCTGGATTAAAGTCTGAGGTTGCCCCTGATGAGACCTTGGACTGTCATGATAGTGTTATCACCTTGAAGCCTGAAACTGCAGAAATTTATTAAGGTTGCACAAAAAGCGCATCTGGGCTTCAAATGGCAGAATAATGATTATGAGCATTATTTTATTTTGTATTTTTTTTAGTACATTTATGTGTATCTGTCTCAGTTACTTTTTTTATTGCTATGGTGAAGCACCATGACCAAGGCAACTTACACAATAAAGAGTTTCTTTGGGCATTACAGTTTCAGAGGGGTAGAATACATGATGACCATTATGGCAGGCAGCATGGCAGCAGGCAGGCAGACATGGTGCTGGAGCACTCGCTGAGAGCTTACATCTGGAGACACCAACCATGAGGCAGAGAGAGGGAGCCAACTGGAAATAGAATGGGGTTTTGAAATCCCAAAGCCGGACTCCAGTGACACACCTCCTCCAACAAGGCCACACCTCCTAATCCTTCCCAAATGGTTTTAACAACTGGAGAGCAATCAGACACCACAGTATGCACGGGTGCTAGGTGTGGATATGTATGTGTAAAGGTTGGAGGACAACTTGTGAAAGCCGTTTATTCTCTCCTTCCATTGTGTAAGTCCCAGGGTCAAAGCCAGTGGTTAGGCTTGCTGACGAGCACCATCTTGCTGGCCTATTGACAAACTTTTTTTTTTTTTTTTTGGTTTGTCGAGACAGGGTTTCTCTGTAGCTTTGGAGCCTGTCCTGGCACTAGCTCTTGTAGACCAGGCTGACCTCGAACTCACAGAGATCCGCCTGCCTCTGCCTCTGCCTCCCGAGTGCTGGGATTAAAGGCGTGCGCCACCACTGCCCGGCCTTGACGAAAGTTCTTTATTTGATGCTACAAAACCCAAATTGATGCCTTAAAAAAAAAAACAAGTGTTAAGCTGGGCAGGTTTGGTGGTGTGTGCCTGTGATCTCAGCATTCAGAAGGCTCAGTCAGAAGAATCAGGAATTCAAGATCAGTCTGTGCTACACAGTGAGTCCCACCCAGGCCAGGTTGAGTTACCTGGTGAGAATTTTCCTGCCCCTCCCCCCAATAGTAGAGGGCCACCAATAATACCTGAGCTAGTAAGATTTGCTATCAATCCTTCTCCATATATTTCCTACTCCTCATGAGCGCCAACCTTCAGTGTGATTGAGACCTGATGCTTTTCCCTTCACTATGTCTGTTTTCTCCTGAGATCTGAAGTGAGAGCCCTGCCTTAAAGGCGTACACTTGTCAAGTGTCTTCTGACTTCTGGACGCTTTAATTACAGTCCTTTGTCACCAACACCCATCCTGTTTCCTGTGCCTGCTCTTATCTCTGCTCTCTCCCAGCAGTGACTCCAAGCTAAGTCCCCAAAGGGCTGTGGATTCCACCAGCACGGGTGGAACGTTCCATCTCTCTGTCTTTCCAGTGCACTCCCTCCACACTCAGCCTGAGAGCTTCAAACTGCTGGTGCTGGGGATTGGGATGTAGAAGGGGTTCCCAGCATCATCCCTCCTCTTTCCCCATTATCCTCACTTCCTCTCATCACTCCCTCCTCATCCATTTCTTCTCTTCATGTCCATTCTTTCCCCCATGTTCCTCTTCTTTTTCCTTCATCTCTCCCTTCCCACTATCATTCATCCTATATCCCCTGTGTCTCTCCTCTGTTCTCCACCATTCCCTGTCTTCATCCTGTTTTCCTTGGTCCAAACTTTCACCCTCTCCCTCTTAGATCCTCCTGAATCGGAAGCCCAGGCATTCATGTCCTTGGCCTTTTCCAGAGAAGAGCCCATGGCATTGCGCCTGGAATTAAGATCCTGCAGCCTGAGCTGAGGATTTTTTTTTTTTTTTTTTTTTTGGTTTTTCGAGACAGGGTTTCTCTGTGGCTTTGGAGCCTGTCCTGGAACTAGCTCTTGTAGACCAGGCTGGTCTCAAACTAACAGAGATCCGCCTGCTTCTGCCTCCCGAGTGCTGGGATTAAAGGCGTGCGCCACCACCGTCCGGCTGAGCTGAGGATTTGAAAGAGGATGGAGGAGGGGTCCAGAACCAAAGAGAAACATGGTCTAGACCTGCTGGCTTCTAGAGGGGTCTGCCGTGGACAGGACCTGTAAGCTCTGCAGGGATACAAAAGTCTACTTCTTTCCTTATTTTCTAAAAAAAAAAAAAAGGAACAATTTATTACAGGGTGTGTGTGTGTGTGTGTTCACATGGCTACATGTGTATGTAGGTGTATGTAGCATGACACTTAGCATGGAGATCAGAGGAAAGCCTGGTGGAGTCATTTCTCTTCTTCCACTTTTACCTGGGTCTCGGGAAAAGAATTCAAGTCAGGTCTCAGGATTTTGAAGCAAGTTCTTTGTCTGCTAAGCCATCTCAACAGCCCCTGGTTTTTCTTTCATTTTCATGGGTGTAGGTCACACATGCTAGGAAAGCAATCATTTTCTCAGCTGAGTGCAGGTTCAGTAAACTCCCATTTAGCTCTTGATCAACCCTGTATCTCCTCCCTGACCCTCCCCCATCATGGGTATCTTGTGGTCCAGATCCTTAGACTTTGAGAGAGGCTACTCTTAGACCACAGTCTTTGCATTGCCTGCTTCCGGGATCTCAGCTCTGCTGGGTCTCTGTTACCGGACAGCCTTCCAATTCCCAAACCCTAATGTGGGTTGCTTAGTCTTGTTTTCTCTATGTGAATGCCTTTAAAAACTCCTTTCACTGCTGTCTGACACTTTTATAATCAATTGACTCTTGTTTTGAATATTTAAATTGTTTTTATAATATCATGTCTCTGCATTGAATGGACTCATACATATTTATAGAGTTCTGCTTCTTACAAACAAGTGCCATGAGAGAAATTGCTACATGTAAGAGTATGCTACACACATGCGTATTTACTGTCTATGACATGTATAAAAAGGCCTATGAGTATATAAGCTGATGAAGTGTATATGTATGTGTGTGTTATAGACATACTGTATATGAGGCATGTATATATTGTGTCATGGTGTGTGTGTGTGTGTGTGTGTATTTGTGTGATATGGTGGCTATTGCTAAAAATAGCCCTGGTGCTGTTTTAAAAAGCTTTTCTTTGATTAGCTTCATGGTTTGGGGACCAGACGGCTTAAGTTCAAGTCTCAGCTCTATGTTAGTCTTTGGCATGGTATCCTTTCATGTCAGAGTGTGTATCTAGTAAGAGGCTGTGATAGATGGGAACCTGGGGCAGTAATGAAGATTCTGGAGGGCTTGTGAGGTCCCTGGACCACAGCATGTAGCCAGAACTTGGCTGGGGTCCACACTGCTGGCTTTCAGGGGTCAATACATGGCACCTCTCCCTCTGACTTCAGAACCAAGGCAAACTAAGAAAATTCAGCAGACAGAACTCAAGGTCACCTTCAGAGCTACATTTCAGGATGGAGAATGGCCTTCTAGCTCTCTGCCTGTCGCCTAGGCCTGGCATTGGCCTGAGGGAGAGCTGGGTTCATGCCCAGCTGCTGCCCTTTGCCTTGGTCTGAGCAGGGAAAGGACAGGAGTGGGGCAGGGAGGAGAGAGGTGGCTCTGGGCTTCCGGGGGCTCAGTGTCCTGCCCAACTTGAGGAAGAAGGTCTGGTGTACTTTGGGAAGCCTTCCTCAGGAGAGCCAGAAACTTGTTCCCAGTTCCACATGAGACTTCTAGTTCCAGGTATCAAACCTCTGTTGATTTCCTAGAGACCCAGAGAGCTAGACAGACATGGTTCCCATAAAGTTGGCTGGTGAACCATAAAGAAATGATAAATTCAAGGTCACCTTTCAGCAAGGTCAAACACCTATTCTTTGCTCCCTTTCCCACCTTAAGCTCTATCTGGCTGAGATGTCTGACGTTGCTCCTCAGGGTGCTGTTCTGTGATCAGAGGCATCCCAGGACACTCCCAAAAAGAACAGACATGGGGAAGTCACCCCATATCTGAATGCATTCACAAGTTCCAAGGAGAACTGATGAGGTGGCTCAGTGGTTAAGGTCTCTGCTGCTGAGTCTCAGGACCTGAATTCAATCTTTGGGTGAAGAAGAGGAACTACCCCCAGAAAGTTGTGCTCTGACTTCCATGTGTGTGCCATGACATGTATGCTTGCGCACACACACACACACACACACACACACACACACACACACACACACATTAATGTAATAAAGAAGAAAAAAAATGTTCCTGGAGATAAAACCAGAAGCCTATGGCTGCTTACCAGTCAGAGCTGGAGGTGTGTGTGATCAGCCAAAGAACCAAAACTGGACTTACTTTTTTTTTTCCCTTTAGCTCTTGTGAATTAAAAGTCAAAGAAATGAAAGATGAACATCACATAATCCGGTTTCAAGTTCATCTCTGGCTCAGACAGAGAACCTCCCCCTCCTCAATCTTATTCTAGGAAATGATAAGAGAGCCCCTGAGGGAGACACAGGATACAAGACAGAGAGAAGGCTACAAAGACAACTCATGACCTCCTAGTGCTAATGGCCAAATGCCAGTCCACGAGATGACTGGCACTGTGCTCACTTTACAGGAAAAGAGGCTGGTGGAGGCAGAAGACCAACTCCCAGCTGCCAATAGTGTTTATAACCACAGTGTGCCATCCCATCACCTCAGCGGGGTTCTGTTGTATGGAAGTGAGTCACAGTTCCTGTCCGCACTCATAGAGAGGCAGCCACATGAAGGTGTGAGGTGTGGTCATGGGAGCTGACATCATATGGGTGTTTTAGAGTCTGTGCACCACGGTATCTGCTGGAGGCCAGTTCTCAATGTTCAGAGGTTAATTTTCTTGACAGCAATCCACTGAGTATACAAAAACTCTCTTAAACCTTTATTAAGAACAGAGATCCCTGCCTTAAATATTCCTGTATAGTCATATTCAAGCTCAGCATCCCATCCCCACATCCTTGTTGGGAAAGAATATTCTTGGTGCTCCAGAAAGAAACACATGAACAAGCTGAAAGGAACCTGGCAACACTCTTTTTGTAAAAACTGTGTGCTGTGACCCAAACCAGGCTAGCAAGCAGAACACATGAATGACCAAGGTAGCCTCTGCTTTTATCCCCAACACAAGGAGGAGCTTGGCTGGTTCTCACTGGCTGAGGTTTAGCTTCACAGTCTACTCTAGACTGGATAATTTAAAAAAACATGTGAAGAAAATGAAGGATATGTGGGAGGGTTATGGACCATTCCAGAACATCAAGTTCTGGGAATGTAGCAGGGGGCTTTGTAGAAAGAAAAGCTTTATACCAGTTGGGGGAGATTTGTGGAATCTTGTCTCTTGGCAGGCTTGCCACCTTTGATAGAAAAAAAATTCTCACAGTAATGTGATAGTTTGACTGCCGATTGTTCCACAGGCTCATGTTTTTGAATAGTGGGTCGAACTCTTTGGGAAGGATTAGAAGGTGTGGCCTTGTTAGAGGAGATATTTGGGAGCTGGCTTTCAGGTTTCAAAGCCCAAATTCAGTTAGCTCTGTCTGTCTGCCTGTCTGTCTCTCTCTCTCTCTCTGTTTTTCCTCTCTCTGTGTCTCTGTCTCTGTCACAGCCTCATGCTTGCAGATCAAGATGTAAACTCTCAGCTACTGTTCCTGTACCATTCCTGTCTCCTTGTTGTCATGCTCCTTGATAGGGTGGACACAGACTCTAACTAACCCTCTTGAACTGTGAGCCCCCAATTAAATCTTCTTGAATAAGTTGCCTTGTAATTAAAAAAAAATTAGTACTCAAAAAAGAGTAAATCATTTGTAAAAATAAGTGAAACAGAACGAAGTTGAATTGCTCTACAGTGCAGTGATAAAGCTGGCAAAGGCGGAGCATTCCAGAAAATACCAGAGATGCAATAAGGATAGTTCCTGTGTATTGTGAAAAACTTCAAGTCCTATAACTAAAGTTGTCTGCAAGGCAGCCTCTGGGAACCACGTCAGGTGGCCCAGTAGTACATAGGATGGACCAGGGGTAGAGTGCAGAATTCCAGCGACCCCAGGAGGTCTCTGCCACCTTCATCTCCCAGTGTGGTTCTCGCATTCGCAGTTAGCTATTGCAAATGCCACTTACAGAGGCTGACTCATTAACCACAGCCAACACAGGCCATAGTTTTCCAGAATGCATCATTTTGTAATAGGCAATATTTAAAAACAACCAGAAACCGTCCTCATTGGTAGAGTCCCAGTCCGATTTGGGGACTCTTGCCTTTGCCACTGTTCCTTTGCTCCCATCAGACCCTGGCCGCCTTCTGAGCAATGGATTTGGGACTGAAACCAGCTGAGAAGTTTCTGAGATCTCCTCATTTAGCTGGGTCAGACAGTTGATATTCTATCCCATGCCTTGTTTTGTGGCTTTTTTTTTTTACTTAAATGGAGAACGGAAGATGATTTAGAGTACAGGAGATAGAGATTTGAGTTCAAGGTAAACTCCCACACCACTTCCAAAGGCTGCACTTTGTCCCATCCCACTCCACGCCGGAGGAGTTTTCCCTTCCTGGCCCATTATTCCTCCTCATTCCCCCTCCCCTGGTGTTTATTTCTGCTTTCTTCTTTCTCCATCATACCTGCAGGCTCCAGACTCCCCTACCAGACTGGAGCTTCTGCACACACTTAGAACAGCACAGGAAGTGAGAATCCTTTCTATTTAAATGATGGTGGAATGCTAAGGACCGAATTATTTCATTTTTAACAATTGCAAAATTATTTGCCCTCTAAACACTTAAATTTGCAGGAAGGTCACGCCTGCCACCAAAGTAGTTCAAGGTCACTGGAGACGATGAAGCTGCTTGAATTTTCAGCTGGGAGGAGGTTGTGAATTTGAAGTATTGCTCATCTAACTTTTCTCTGCTAAGTCTCTAGAAAGTGACAGTGGGTCTTGGATTAGGTTTTTCTTTGTCTTGTTCCTCAGGGGAGAAAGTCTTCACCCTTGGGCTGAGTCCTCTAAAGTCAATAGCATAGATGTTGCTCTTGGCACCTTTGGTTACCGTGGTCTTTCCCTTGGACCCCTGCCAACAGGATGGCATCTGCACTTGGTGCCAAATGACCCAGAAACAGAGGCTGTGAGCTGAGCAGAGTGGAAAACTACCCTTTATCCACTGAGCTTTCTAAATAACTCCACCTGTGATTTAACTGTGGTTTACTTTATACATAGAGTGAAGAGAAAAGCCTGTATGTATTTGCTTCACAGAGAGCACAAGTCCACTCTTGATGTGAGTCCACTCTTGGGGAGAGCTCACTCTCGGGGTGAGCCCACTCTTGGGGAGAGCCTGCTCTTGGGGTGTGTCCACTCTCGGGGTGAGTCCACTTTCGGGGTGAGCCCACTCTCTGTGTGAGCCCACTCTCTGTGTGAGCCCACTCTTGGTGTGAGCCCACTCTCTGTGTGAGCCCACTCTCATTCTGAGCCCATGCTTGGTATGAGCCCACTCTTGGGGTGAGTCCACTCTCAAGGTGAGCCCACTCTCTCTGTGAGTCCATTCTCAGTGTGAGTCCACTCTCTCTGTGAGTCCACTCTCGGGGTGAGCCATCTCTCATGGGAGAACTTTCTGTGTTTGGACAGCAAGGTTTTCTTCAGCCCAGAAAACACCTTCAGGCCACTGACACTTCATTGTGCTGAACAATTTTTCTCCAAAAATGAACACATTTAGGAGTTGACATGACAGTTTCAACCATTGAAAGGTGGTCCAGGGGGCTAATTTTTGTCTCTTGCTTTGTTTTGTATCTCAGGGTGTGGTGTTTTGAATGAGGAATGTCCCCTGCAAGCTCATGTATTTGAACGCTTGGTCTCAAGATGGTGGCATTGTTTGGAGAGGGTTAAGAGGCATGGTCTTGTTGGAGGAAGTATGTCACTGGAGGCAAGCTTAGAGAAATTTTTTTCTAAATTCAGATTTATTTGTTTCACTTTATATGCATGAGTGTTTTGACTGCATATATGTAAGTGTACTGTGTGTGTGTGTGTGTGTGTGTGTGTGTGTGTTACTCACCAAAACTTAGAAGAGGGCAATGGGTCCCCTGAACTGATCTACCATGTGGGTACTGGGAACTGAACCTCAGTCTTCTGCAAGAACAAGTGCTCTTAAGCACTGAGCCCTCCCTCCGGTGCTGGATTTCGAAAGTTCAAAGACTTATGTTATTTGGTTCTCTCTGCTTTGTGTATGTAGTTCAAGATGTGCACTTGTAGCATCTCGCTTCAGTCACGATGCCTGCAGCTGGAAACCATGTTTCCTTGCCATGATGGACTCTTACCCATCTGGAGCTGTAAATCCTAACACACTCTTTCTTCTACAAGTTGCCTCGATCATGGTATTTTATCACAGCAACACACAGGATCACAAAATCCCATGTGCAATTGCTCTAATTCTGGGCACCCTGTCTTCTTCACATCACCCCATTTCAAAATAATGCCACCTTATTCTTCTTTTCTCTTCCACCCTTGTTTCAAATTTTGCTTTGTCTCTCCCCATGGATGGTTTTGAGTAAGTTACACACCTTCACTGATTTTCTGGAATTTTGTATACGTCCTTAGGTGAATTATCCTCATTCCTTTCTGTGTTTTTAACCTTGCCTTTTTCTGCTGTCCTCTGACAGTGTGATTTATGTGCTTCTCACTTTGGCATGGAACTTCACCCCCTCTTCGCTTCTGGGGCCGATTACCAAGTGTTCTCAATGCGATGGCTCACCTGGTCTGTTCCTAGAAGGAGCAGGAAGGGGCCGACCACAATCTCTGCAGACATTGTGCACCAAGAGTGGTGGCATTCTTTTCCAATTGCAAAGTCAAACCCAAGGGGAAAAAAGAGAGGAAGACAGAGCAAGTCCTTTGTTATTTGAATCCCTAGGACCAATTGTTCCTGAGACTTACTCCTCACCTTTGACCTCTCTGTTAATAGAGCCAACACTTTTTCACAGTATGTTGACTTGATCTGAATTTTCTTTGCTGTCATAACCAAAGAGTTCTAATATATATTTTACTGGTTCACTTTTTTGTCAATTTGACATAAGGTAGGGTCATCTGGCAAGAGGGAACCTCAGTTGAGAATATCCCTCCATCAGATTGGTGTGTGGACAAATCTATGGGGTATTTTCTTTTCTTTTCTTTTTTATAGATTATTTATTTATTTAATGTACACTAGTGTTTTGCCTGTATATATTTGTGTGAAGGCATCAGATCCCCTAGAACTGGAGTCTCAGAGTTGTAAGCTGCTATGTGGGTGCTGGGAATTAAACCCTGGTCCTCTCAAAGAGCAGCTGGTGCTCTTTACCACTGAGCCATCTCTCCAGCCCCTGGAGTATTTTCTTGATTAATGACTGGTATGAGAGGGGTCCATGCACTGTGGGTGGTGCCATCCTGGGCCAGTGGTTCTAGGGTGTATAAGAAAGCAGGCTGAGCAAACCATGGGAAGCAAGGCTGTAAACAGTGTTCTTCCTTTGTATCTGTTTCAGTTCCTGTCTCTAGGTTCCTACTTGAGTTCCCGTCCTGACTTCCTACAGTGATGGAAGTGAACGCCAAATAAACCTTCTCCTCCTCAAGTCACTTTTGACCATGGGCTTTATCATAGCAATCTGAAGCAAACTGGGACAATATTTATTCTGACTTAGTGATACCATTTCTAAATAGTGTGTCTTAAGGACATAGTAGGTTAAGAGGTGAGTTTATCATGCTGGGTGAAAAATGATTCCTTACATACAATGACAATGTGTACAAAGGCTTAGTCTGTGTCCGCTCCTGGGAGTGGAGAGAGGTGGATCTTCTATGAGGCACCACAGAGGTCTTCTGGAATACAGCTGTGACTCTCAGATGCAGACTTGCAGAGCAGCAAGCAATGCCTGTGTTTTGCTTTTTGATACATACACTTTCAGAAGGGTCAACCAGTTCACGTTCTCAAAAACACCCAAACATTTTGCTTTGCATCTTTCCCAGCAATGAATATTTTAAGACCTCGCATTCCCAGGCAAAACATGTCTTGATTTTTCTTTAATTTAAATTCCTGTGATTGCTATGGGTTTGGACATATTTTCTTATACTGAATGGTTGGTCATTTGTTCTGGGTGTATTGTGGGATAATATTTTTGTACTGTGAAGATGTGTCTCTGTCAAGAACCTTCTGATTGGTTTAATAAAGAACCAAATGGCCAATAGATAGTCAGGAAAGGATAGGTGGGACTATCGGGGAGAGATAGGAACTCTGGGAAGAAGAGGAGGTGGGATTCACCAGCGAGAAGTGGAGGAAGTCGGACACACAGTATGGAGGAGAGATAACAAGCCATGTGGCAGAATGTAGGTTAATATAAATGGGTTAATTTAATATTAAGAGCTACTTAGGAAAAAGCCTAAGCTACAGCTAAGCTTTCATACTTAGTAAGAAGTCTCCAGGTCACTAGTCAGGAGCTGGGGGTTCAAAAAAAAGTCCAGCTACAGCATGTGATCATGTCTTGTCTTTCTCAGTGCACAGAAGGAACTGGCTGGCTGCAGATGGGGCCCCATGTCTCGATCTGGAAGCAGATCTGCTCTGCTTCAGAAAACAAAGCTGGCCCTGCTCTCAGCTCAAGTCAATGTCTTTTCCTATTCATTTTTTTTTACTTTGTCTGACAATTAGTATCAATTCCTTCCCCTGTTCTGCTCGCTCTCTCTCTCTCTCTCCCTCCCTCCCTTCCTCCCTCCCTCTCTCTCTCTCTTTCTCTCTCTCTCTCCCTCCCTCCATCTTTCTTTCTTTCTTTCTTTCTTTCTTTCTTTCTTTCTTTCTTTCTGTCTTTCTGTCTTTCTGTCTTTCTGTCTTTCTGTCTTTCTGTCTTTCTGTCTTTCTTTCTTCCTGTTCTGGGGATTGAATTTAGGTCCTCAAGTTAGCAAGGCAAGCACTTGACTAAATGAGCTTTCTCTCTTTATATAGTAGTTTTTAAGATGGCATTGCTCTGAACTTCTATTTTCTCCATCTTCATGGAGACCTTGTTGCTGTCCAGGTCCCATTCTAAGCTAGAAGGTAAGTGTTTTCAGTTTTAACTTGCTATGGACTTCCCCTCCTGCTACTCCTTGTTCACCTGGGAGCTGGGGAGACCAGCCAGCCCTAGGCATACCTCTGCTTGTATGGGTCACTCCTGAGCCAGGAGGCCTCCCTTTGCTCACAGTCCTCTCACGACCTGTGCCAGGATCCTGTCCTGCAGGCTTCTTTATGCACTTCCTGCAGGCAGTGTTTGAGAATAACACCTTTTCAGCACACGAATCATCACTTTCGTCCATTGCCAGGCACCTGCCAGCTTGCTTTCCCTTTGGCCACTCTTGTGAGGTACAGCTGAATGCTCTCCCTCTTTCTGCTGGAGGTCTACTTTCTTTCTGGGTCCAGAGGAGGTCTCTGTGATGGAGAGCAACCACAAATGGCCAAGCACTCTGCACTGTCCCTGCGAACTTGAGCTGCCACAATGCATCACTTTTGATTGTTCCCGACTCATGATTCCGGCGAGAAGTGTTTCTGAGTCTAGTGTTTTAATCCCTAGGAGACCCAGATCATAGCATCAGGAAAGGAGACTGGGGTGGGACAGGATATACAATCACCCAGGAGACAAACCCCTGGGCATGTCTGGGAGGGAGTTTTTAGATTGCGTTAATAGAGGCGAGTAGACTCATCCTGAATGTGGGCGGCTCCATTCTGAGAGCTGGGATCCTAGACTGAATAGAAAGGAGAAAGCAGGCCAAGTGTGGGCATTCCTCTCTCTCTGCTTCCTGAGTGGGAACACAATGTGACCAGTCATCTCACATTCCTGGGGTCATGCCCTCCCCCACCATGATGGATAGTACCATAAACCCCAAGCCAGCTTAAACTCTTCTCCCCTTAGGTCAGGCATTTGGTCGCAGAAGCAGAAGTAAATAATATAGAAATAAAAGAGCCCATTTAGCCAAACGAATCCAGAAGGACTTAGAAAATGCTTATCATCTGAGCTGTGTGAGGTTTGCTTGATAGACTGATGATTGACAGAGCAGCCTGAGAAAGAGGAATGGGGATCCATGGTGAGGCAGGAACTGCACAAGGAAGAGCATCATGGCTGGTGTGCAAGTGAAGGCCAGGAAGATCAGTCCTGGCAGCCTAGCCCAGTCTGAAGAACCTGGTTTGGGTCTACT
The DNA here is from genome assembly GCF_000317375.1 of Microtus ochrogaster. NCBI lineage: Eukaryota > Metazoa > Chordata > Mammalia > Rodentia > Cricetidae > Microtus > Microtus ochrogaster. The sequence goes on from NC_022030.1 coordinate 62,428,964, forward strand.
CTTGAGAAGCCGCAGACCCTAGAGAAAGGCCACGATGAGGAGAAAAGACTCAGGGTCCTGCGGCACCATGGCTTCCCTGGGTTTGCCGTATGTTGCCTTCCTTCTCTTTTCTGACCAGTATTTCATCTATAGTCTTTTACTGAGCATGGATACTCAGTTTCTTTATTTTACAAAATATTGGGTTCAGAGGGTAAGAGCACTCCTCAAGAAAACATGAGGACCTGAGCTTGGGTTCCCAGCACCCATGTAAAAAGTGAGTCTGTAACCCCAGTGTCACAGAGAATGGGACAGGGGGATTGCTAGGGCTCACTGGCTGCTGTCCTAGATTCAGGTTCAGTGAAAGATCCTGTTTATGGAAAGTCTTGACATCTTCTTCTGGCTTTTGTGCACACACGGGCTCACAGCATGAACAACATATACACAGTCATGCATTAAATCAATGTTATTAAGGTTGGATTTAAATACAATAAAATACATTCATTTAAACATAGAATGAATTTTAATACGTCACCTATAAACTCTTACACGGATCGAGACATAGACCATTACTGTAGGACATCCCATCATCTGTGCTACCAGTCTCTCTCCCCCAGTATTCCATCCCTTCAGGTAGCCACTGGATCAGTCTTCAACACCACTGGTTAGTCTGGCTTCCGTGTCTTTCATAACACACTTGTCCTCATGGATCTCACTTCCTGCCCATTCAGGTTGTTGTTTTGGCCTCTTTGTTCTTTCTCATTGTAATTCCAGCTGTTCCTGGTTTTGAACCACACCTGTGATCTTATGTGTCTGCCCATACATTCAGGGTCTTGTGGGATGTCGGGTTATTCTTTCGCATGTTAAGTGTTCCCTCAGCCAGTCTTTAGCCGAGTTTTCCAGTGTTTTAAGTATGTAGTGTGAACTGTTCCTGGCCCCTACTATTCATCCAGGTGAGAGTCCATCACCTCCAACTACAGGGCACTTGTGAGATTTCCGTTTTTTGAAGTACACAAGGTGGGTACGCTAAGGGTCATGGGTTACCATTCTCCCACGAAAGTGGTGGGAGAGATCCTACCATCTCACGCTTGTTGATGACAGAGGCTCACACTCTTAGGTTTTCCTGGGGTAGAGACTATGGGGGAATGACCTTTCGTTGTTCAGAGCTGCATGCGTTCTGAGCTGTTCAGAGTGAAAGCTGCAAGCTTGCTTCTCCACCAGCCCAGGGCCTCCAACCACATGTTCTCCAGCTACAGACAGCACCTGCTACTCAAGCCTGAGCTTGTATGTGGGGAGTCACTATGATCTTCAGTGGGTTATGAAATCAATAGGGAGTGTTGAATTTGCATTTGAGAAAGGTGAAGTAGAAGAGGGAAGACATGGGAGCATTAAGAGTATCTCTTGTTGTACAGAGCTTGTGTGTATATATGTATATATATGTGCATATATATGTATAGGCATATGTGTACGTGTGTGCATGTGTATGTTTATATATGTGCTTGTATATATGTATGTATATGTGTATGTATGTGTATATGTGTGTGTATATGTCTGTGTATATGTATATATATGTGCATATATATGTATAGACATATGTGTATGTGTGTGCATGCGTATATATATATGCTTGTATATATGTATGTATATGTGTATGTATGTGTATATGTGTGTGTATGAATGTGAGTGTGGCCACCATATAAAGTATAGTTTTGATTGTGAGTCACGGACAGTTAATATTTGAGAGTCAAGTTCCGGAAGGGACCTGACACTCTTCCTCTGCAGCTGGGCTACTTTAGGTGCAGAATGGGTTGTGGTCATGTTGTAAGCTGTCCAAGGATGAGTTCTCGAATGTGCGCTGGTCTTCTAGGATGTCACAGCTGCTGTCCTCCCCCAGCACACACACTTTTGCTCTCTGTGAGGTCATACCGTCCACACCTGGCTGACACTTTGCCCAGCTGGCTGCTGTGGGCGCTGCTGAGTCTGCATGGCTGGAGCTGCAATAGGAAGTTTCACATCCGGGAAGTGTTTTAAGGGTTGGGCCCCTAGGCAGATGGGGCAAGAAAGAGGTGTCCTGGGAGGTACTTCTGCGGAAGACATGGCACCCTAGTCCATGGGGGAATACCAGGAGTCAGTTTGTGGAGAACGCAGGGGGTGAACACAAGGTTGCAGTAAGTGGACGTGCTGGGCACAGCACCTCAGAAGAGCAAAGATGGACTCTCTGGTGTCTCATCAGCTCAGAACGAGTCTCTTCTTTCTCCCAGTCAGTGTTGCTGTGAGGGACCATCTCCTGTTTTAGTTGCCAAGAGAGAACACCTCCATTTAAGGTAGTGCTGCCTGATCTCCACGTGCTCCTCAGAGGCCCCTGTAGTGGTCTTTGGGCTTCTTATGGAAGTAGAGCTTTGGGAAATCCCTATGTTTCACCTCCAAGATGTACTCCCTATATCCCCAACTCTTTCCAAAGTGACCAGTATGGAAAACCTAGTAAATAGATAGGGTGCTGTGCTGTAGTAGCTGGCGAAGAATCCAGTCCTATGTGCTGGACTCTCAGCACCCTACATAGCGGAAGTGGGTATGAAGAAGCAGTACCCTCTCCTAGGAGGAGACCGTGCCCGAGCTTGGGGAGCGGCACAGCAGGCTCAGCAGGTCCTGTAGTCCTGTGGGTCCTGGGTTCAGGAACCTGTCTTTACCCCATCTACCTGGGGCTTGCTTGAGATCCCTTCCTGGCTGAAACTAGTAATCAGCAAGGATGGCATAAACACACTCTATTTGTTTACACACCTTTTCCTCACCCCAAACTACCTGCTCCTTTGAAGCCAGAGATAACACAGCTTGGTCTTTTATTTTCCCATCCTAGCCGGAGATTGTAGACAGTAGGTGCTAATGAAGCGTTTGCTGTACTGAACTGGAAAGCCACAGCGGAGCGGTCTCCTTTCTCACAATGAACTATGCCTTGTGCTTTTGAAGTCGCATTGAAGATCCTGGGTGATGGGATCTATGAATCATGAGCCCGAGTTACCTCTCTTTCTTCATGCAGAGAAGGAGGTTTTTTGTTTTGTTTTGTTTTGTTTTTTTAAAACACTGTGCCTCCCATTCTCACACTCACACTGGCTGCCTTCCCGGGAAGACAGCTCCAGTGTATACCATATCCCTTGCTGGAAAGGTGGGTGTGGAGGTTGAGTGGAGCAGGGGAGGGAGGAGAGGAGGTCTTCAAACGCTGGCGGAACAGGATACGCTGAAGTCATTGGAAAGGCCTGGGTGCTGGCTCTGTCTCCCCATTCAATTAAATGACTAACACAGTGATTAGCTAAATGGGACTTCCTGGGGAGGATGTCCTGGTCACCTGCAACTGTGAGCAGTGGGGCCTGCAGCGTTGGCATCACACAGGCCAGGCCATGCAGGGGAAGGGGCAGGTAACACCTTGGGGTATAGGGGAGTGGAGATTAGACCGGAGTTGGGGGTGGATTCGGGATGCAGCTCTGGCTCAACTTTGAATTCACCAAAGACCTAGGTAGGCCATTTCTCACTTCTGCAGGCAATGTCCTCACCTCCCTGAATGTTTGATGGGTCATCCCCGATGACCCTTTTATCAGACACTTTGATTCTTCCAGGTCCTGGCATTCTGTAACTGAGATGGATGGGCAGGAAGGGGACAGAATGCAGCTTCGGAAGCCAAGGATACAACATGGGGAAGCCCCAAGATGACACAGTCCTGTGGGAATCTCTAAAATAGTCCTGGAAACACAAATGGAGGACAAAATGTCTCAACATTGGAGTAGCCAACTCTACTCACCCCCCCCCAATTTCAGTGGCATAGCTACTGAGGATATTGATGGAAATCTCCTTTATATGTAAATGGTAGGTCAAATACTTCACAGTGAGGTTGAGAGTTGTCAGCCGTGATTTGACAAAGAGGCTTGCGATTCAGATGGGGCCGTATAACAATGTGCTGGATGTGGGCAGGTGATGCTCACATTCAAATAGTACATGGTGCTATGGGAAAGCGGCATTTTGGATAAACGGTTTGAAATAAGGACCTAAATTTCCACCATCATCTCAGGTTCTACTTAATCACATTTTCTCTGAAGTAGGTGAGATCAGGGCAGCTCTCTAACTCGGTATCTTCCAGACCTTCTGGACCGCAGTAAGGCGTCCATGGAAGACACTCCAGGGATCCCAAAGTTTATTCTGTCTTATCAAAAAGATGCTTGTTCCCCAAATCATACAATCAATATAGCCTTTTGGGTACATGTTTGAAGGTAAAATTGGCATGATAAGGGACTGGAGAGATGGCTCGGGGGTTGAGAGGACTTTCTCTGTAACCATGAAGACCAGAGTTGGACTCCAGCACCTGTATAATAAGCCATGCATCTCTGCAAATACCTGTAAACATGGACCAGAAAGTAGGGTTGCCAAGGTGACAAAACATGTACCTTCCATTCAGAGAGAGGCCTTTTCAAAAGGGAAAAGGCAGAGCATGATAGAGGAGGACAACCCATGGCCCCTTTGGACCACTGCACTCCCACACAGGCACACATACAGCTGCACACTTGTGGGCACGCACACACGTATTACCAAATACAGTACAATAAATCAATAAAAACGTAGCATGCTGAAAAACATTAAATGCTGAAGCCTTCTTATACATAGATAAGTCCAAGGACAGGGGTTCACATGGGAGAGAAGGTCAAAACAGTTGTCCCAAGATATTGAGTCCCTCAGTAACTTAGGAGCCCTGAGAGATCCCCAGAGACTCCAGAAGCCAAGAGCTGTGCTGAGACGGTGTCCCCAAATTTATTACATGGCATGTATCTGCATTTCTAGGAAAGCAACTTAAATATTAATGGTTACTTTAAAAGCTCATAAACTATTTATAAAGAGAAACATTTTTTTTTTGCACACCTATAATAGGTTACTCCAAGAGTTTTTGGTAAGAAGTATCCGCGCACATACTGATGCTCTCTGACAAATGACAGGATTATGTCCTGAAAGACCCGCTGTGACTTAGAAATTTTTTTAAAGTCAAAAAACGCATCTAATACTTTTAACCCACAGACCTTCTCGGCTTAGCCTGATCCGCCATAAATGTGCTCAGAATGCTCCCAGTAGCTGACAGCTGGGCAAAATCATCTCACAGGAACCCATTCATAACAAAGCGCAGCATAACACACACAGCGGGCTGCAAGCTGTGGCGCCCCACTGCTGCCCGGCGTTGCAAGAGAGTGCTGTAAATGTTGCTAGCCTGGGGACAGATCAAAATTCAAATTTCAAAGTACACTCGCTCCCGAATACGCTTCACTTTCACGCCATTGTAAAGCCGAAAACTCCCGTGGAGCCGCTGTGAATTGGGACCATCTGTGTATTATCTGTTAGCTAGGGGCGTATAACAAAGTAACCACAGACTAGAGCATTCAGTAACAGACATTTGCACCTGACAGTTGCAGAGGTCCAAGGTCAAGGTTCGGCTAGCTAGGTAGGTTTCACTCCAAGGTCTCCTTCCCCTTGCTTGTGGTGGCTGCCATCTCCCTGCATGCTAGCATGACCTCCTTTTAGTGTGTACTCGGAGAGACGGAAACTCCCTCTTACAAGGGCACAAGTGCCACCATGAAGCCACTCCTGTGCCACCTCATCTGACTTTGATTATCCCCACAAGCTCCATCTCCAGGTACCATCACAATGGGCGTTAGGGATTTCATATAGGACATCTGAGTAGATGCAAATCTTTATCCCATTAGTATATTTTTTTGCATAAAGGTATATACTCCTGATATGTATGATATGCTAAGGAGTGAAATGTCTTTCAGGACAGCCTTGAAAGCCCATAGCATCAAAATCAGGAATTCCTATTTGGTACAGGGGCCACCAGACATGTGAGTAGAACCTCAAGATGCCTCCAGTCTGACTCGTCAGTGAGTGTCAGTGCAGCTTCAGGACCAACTCTGTCTGCCTCTTCCCCACATCCCCCACCTCCTTAGCATCCCTGAGATCAGCATATGCTTAAGCAAGTTGGGTGAATTCTAGAAGGCAACACTGAAACTTTTATTCTGAAGTGATGTCTCAGCTCCGGGCTCTGGGCAACATTCTCAAACCAAGGAGGGACCATTCTCCCTACTCCAAGTTCACAGAGTTCAACACCCACAGCTGTTCCCATGTCTTGACTCCATGCCAACAAGACAAGCTAGCTCTTGAACTGTGCCTGTAAACTGTGCCTTTCCATGGCCCCTCTCTCCTGGCTGGGGGACTGGAAAAGCTCACCCAGCACCTCCTTGTGTGTGAGGCTGTGGTCTGGAGCCCTTGAGCCAAGATGCTTTTCAGGTCTTGGTCCTATGCGACTGCCATTTAAGATCCCAACCCTTTGCTCCCTCAAAAAGCTACCTGGTCTTGCTGCCTGCCTTCCTTCTTAGAGGGCTGCAGGGCACCTTCCTAGGGGCTTTGATGCTCTGCAGGGTGGTTCTGACTCTATTGTCTGCTTGCGTCTTAGACAGGGAGATGAGAAGCCAGGTTGGATCTGGAGTTCTACCTTAGCATCTTGCAAAATGCTACCTGGTGTCAAACAGCCAGAGAAAGTCCCAGTCTTTGCCTATAACCAGCTCACCATGAACTAAGTCTGGAAAGGCAAAACAGTTCAATTCAGAGCTAGAGAAAGTCCAACTGTAGGCTGGCTATGCACGTGTGAAGGGGACATTAGCAGATCGAGGGCCACCAGTGCCTCCCTGGAACACCCGTGCCCTTTCCTTCTCTGCCTTCTTTCTGTGGCCCCCTTCCTCTGTCCCTTCTCCCATCCCTCACAGCAGCAGTCTCTGGTCCTTTGGTTCTTGTGGGTCCCTGGCAGAAGCTCACTCTTTTAGAGTCTGTAGACCAAACTATTCCTCAGGCAAATGGTCCTTAACTATCTTCTAGAGCAACAATCAGTCTCTTGATTCAGTGACCTGGGGCAACAAGGCTTCTGTTCTGATGAGCGGTGTCCCACAGAAGATCTTGTCTGAGAGATAGTTACAGGGAAGAGATGAAGGAAAAATGGAGGGAAGGAGAAAGGGAGGGGAGGAAAGGAGAGAATAGGGAGAGAAGAGAAGAAAGGAAGGGAGAAAAGGCAGGAAGGGAGGGAGGGAAGGGGGAAAAGATGGAGAGAATAAGGTAGGAAGAGACTGGGGGAGGGAGGGACCAAGGGAGGAAGAAAGAAAAGAGGAGAGAAGAAGGAAAGACAAAAAAGGAGGGAGGAAAAAAAATATACGTTTTTCTTGGTCTTCTTGGGCCTCAGTCTCATTTTTGAGGAATTCTGGTGTTTTTCTTTGGGAGCTGAGAGAAAACACATACACAGTGTAAAGCTTCTAGGCCAGGAGTTCCCTCCTGAGACTTCCTCCACACGCACTTTCTGGAAGTCCACTGCAGAGTTCCACAGGCATTCCCTCATTAAACTTCTTCCTCACGCATACTCTGGAAGTCCACTGCGGGTTTCTGTAGGAATAGGGAGCGGCGGGGCTGCGTCCCCAGCACCCCGACCGCCAGCTTGGCTAGCTTATGCCCCGAAATAATTACACAGACACTGTATTCATTTAATCACTGCTTGGCCATTTCTATCTAGCCTCTTCTAGGCTAACTCTCGCACCTGGACTAGCCCATCTCTAATAATCTGCTGTAGCCTACAAGGTGGCTTACCAGGGAGATTCTAGCCTACATCCATCCTGGGTCGCGTGTGCCTCAGAGAGCAGAGCTATCCCCGCATCCGCCCAGGAGCCGGGAGCATGGCGTCTTTGCTCTAGACAGCAGAGCTGTTGAGTCTCTGATCTCACTTCCTCTTCCTCCCAGCATTCTGTTCTGTTTACTCCTGCCACCTATGTTTTAATCTATCAGGGCAAGCAGCTTCTTTATTTAATTAACCAATGACCTTCCTCCATCAGGTTTCCACATATTTCAGCACAGATACTCTATGCATAGAGAGAAGGGAAGACATTTCATCTTCCTGGGCTCTGCCCTCAGAGGACAAGACACCACCAGCACTCCTGGGACTATCCCAAGAATCTCCCATCTACCCGGGGGGGGGGGGCTCCTACCAGTAACACCATCACAGAAAAGACAATAGGGTACAGAGAGAGGGGCATGCTGTCTCTCATGGGAACATCACAGCACAGTGGCCCTTCAGCAGCCCAGCTCCTCAGATACACAAGCTTCTATGTCACATTAAAAGATATGGTGGATAGGTGTTTCAGTTGCATATATACCTGTGTGTCCTGGTGTGTCCATGGTATCCACAGGGTCCAAAAGAAGGTGTCAGATCTGGAACTGGAGTTAAAGGTGGTTGTGAGCTGTCACGTAGGAGCTGGGAGTTGAACCTGGGTCCTCTGGAAGAACAGGCAGCATTCTTAACCACTAAGCCATCCCTCCAGCCCCCTCCATGTTACTTTTAAAAATTGTTAAGTTGGGGGCCAGCTAGATGGCTCAGCAGACGAAGGTACTTGGAGCCAAGCCTGAGAAACAAAGTTCATTCCCTGGGACCCAAGTGACAGGAGGAGATAACTGACCCCCAAAAGTTGTCCTCTGACCTCCACATACATGGTGTGGCGCGCGCACACACACACACACACACACACACACACACACGCACACGCACACACACACACAAATTTAGTAAAAATTTAAAAAGATGTTGGCATGGTCACTGAAAATTATGATGCAGCTTTGGTGTGGTTGAGAGAGGAGACCTGGGAAATCCTCCCTTTTGGAGTTGGTTTTTAATCTGTATTCTGTCCTGCTTTATGCTAAATACACATGGAGTATTTCTTCTCTAATACCAAAGTCCTTGAATCACGTCTTAAACACGGTGTCGGTGTTAAAAGTATTATTCTCATCTGGGGGAAGAAACCTACACTTTTGGAACTGTAATGGGGGCCTGAGGCAGTGGGATTGATTTTCTTGTCAGAATGATGCCCCATTCTGAGCGTGCTTCAGGCAGTCCGTGGAATAAATAGGCCTTTCCTTCGTGTCTTTCTCGCCGAAATACATCACATTTAAATTGTGCTTCTAGGATTCAAAGCATTTAACGCGCTCTGTATCCTCCCTTCAGCTTCGGAGGCTGGAGGTTACTTCTCTCACTTTGTACTTGAGGAACAGAGGTCCGAAGAGATCCAATGACTTGTCTGCTGTGTAAACAGGCATGGAGGAACCACACGTGAGATAAAGAGCCCGTGTATTCTTTTTCGGCGTAGACCTAGAGGTTTGCTAATGCTACCAGCCCTGTATTTTAACTTGTTTTTAGGGATTTATTTAATTTAGACTGTGTGTGTGTGTGTGTGTGTGTGTGTGTG